>NW_007258207.1:1246953-1323118 GCF_000164805.1 Carlito syrichta | reverse complement strand
CAGGTTCGAGACCTACCTGGGCAACTTGGCGAGACCTCATCTCTACAATAATCAAAAAATTATTAGCCGGGTGTGGTAACGCATGCCTATAGTTCCAGCTACTTGGAAGGCGGAGGTGGAAGGATCGCCAGAGCCCAGCGGGTTGAGCCTGTGGTGGCCGGGAGCGGCCACTGCACTGCGGTCTGGGAGACAGAGTGAGACTCCAACTCAAAAAAAAACAACAACAAAAAAAACTGATTATGTGGGGATCAGAGTTAAAAACTGACAGTAAGGAATTGGCCACAAATAATATTATCTGTGACTCAGAATAAAAGATCCTCAACTTGGGTCTTCTCATGTATGCTCCGGAAGCTTCCTTCCCTGAAGCCCACAGAGGCCATTGGGAGCTGCCACCTTCCTACTTCCCCAGCGTCACTCCCTATTGTCAGAAAAACATCATTTCTCATCCCAGCCTTGCCATTCACTGGTTGTGGGACCGGCACATCATACCATGTCTTTGAGCCTTAGTTTCCCCAACTATAATAGGAGATGGTAACTCTCACAGAATTGGTATAAATAAAGGTAAAATAAAATCATGTCTGCGAGCTCTTGGCTTTACTATTACACTTGTCACAAAATGAGCTTGTAGTTTAAAAGTATATGCAGCAATGCGTTGCTTAAAAACAGGGGTGCATTGTGGAAAATGTGTAGTTAGGCAACTCCATTGTTGTGCAAACGCCCTAGAGTGTACTTACACAAACCTAGATGGTACCGCCTACTACACACCTAGGCTATAAGGTATCACGCGTAAACTATAAACCTGTACAGCTTGTTACTGTACTAAATACTAAAGGCTACTGTAACACAATGGTAATATTTGTGTATCTAAACATAGAAAAATTACAGTAAAAATACAATATTACGAACTTATGAGGCCACTGTCATATGTTCGGTCTGTTCTTGCCCAAAATGTTATATGGCATATGATTGCATCAATATTATGAAAAAAAACAACAAAATTTTGGAAATGATAATAATTCAGTTATGATTTTATACAATACATATTGATTGCAAATCCTTATTCTAGAAACTAGGAATATAACAGTGATGGGGGAAAACAAAATCTCTTCCCTTATTGAGTCATATTCTAGTACAGCTTGAGCATCCTTTATCCAAAATACTTGGGTGCAGAAATGTTTCAGATTTTGTAGTTTTTCAGAATCTGGAAAATTTGCATTATACACTTATAGTTAAGCATCCCTAATTCAAACATCCAAAATCTAAAATGCTCTAATGAGCATTTCCTTTGAGTATCATGGCGGTGCTCAAAAAGTTATGAATTGTGGAGCATTTTGGCTTTTTGGATTATGGGTGCTCAATCTATACCAAACTAGATCAATAGGTAAATATATGATATTTCTGAGAGTAAGAAATGCAACAGAGAAAACTAAGTCAGGAAGGAGATCAGAAGTACAAGGAAGGAGAGTGGGCACAATTTTAAATAAAGTTGGCAGAATAGGGGTCACAGGAAAGGTGATACTTAAAGATCTAAAGACAATGAAGGAGTGGTCTGATGAAAATGTAAAGAAAAGGGTTCCAGTAAGAGAAAACAGCAAATGCAAAGGTCCTGAGGCAGGAATATGTTCCGGTATGTTTAACGAGGAGCATGAAAGACAAAAAGTTTACAGAAGAGAGAACAAGAGAAACTAATACCTGCACTCTGAAATCTACATGGCTACTTTATTAGTTCACTGGAGATTGATTCACCTGAAGCTAGAGAGTGTCTCCACCCCAATACCAGGAACAATAAATGCCACAAAAAGCCAGGTGTGAAGGTGCTTCTGGTACCAGGACCCACATGCATCAACCACATTCTGTACCTACTTTAGAGAGAGTCTCTGAAAGTGAAGCAAGAGGAGCCGTCATGTCGGCTCAGGTCAGCTCCCACTTGCTGAACTGAGAAAGGATGCCCTAGGTGAATCTCCAAAGAGAAAGCTTGGGGTCCCAAGAGGGCTTACTGGGGCTACAGAAAACAGTCTCCACTGCAGAATTCACATGGACTCTGGTGGTGCTGGATTTCAGCATGCAGTGGGGATATAGTGAGCTATCTGAAACTCTTGTGTGTCAATTTCAGAAACATCCAGTGCACAGAAGAGTATCTTTTACTTTAAAGGCAAGCACTTACAACTTAATAAGCAAACTTGAAAATATCTCCTAATTTTCCTACCAAAAAAAGGACATAGAAAAAAAGGAAACGTACCCTCCGTGAAAACGTCCTCTTTTTTGTTCTTGCTGAATCCGTATGTTCTCCAATCTGAGGGGACTTGGGATGAAGCCAATCTCACAGCCTTCTTTCACCAGCCTTCCTATCCACCAATCATTGTTATATTTCTGGAATTCAGAAATAAAACTGCTATCAATAGTAATTCACTAATCTTTACATTCCATTAATTAATTTCAGGGGAACAGAAGAAGGAAACACGATTTATATGATATTATACTATATTATACATATGTCATATAAACTATTTATATTATAATACACTTTACCATATTGTATATATCTGAGGTGAATTCATAGATTCAATCAACAAATTTGTGTAAAGGTCCAGAGAGTAAATATTTTAGGCTTTGCAGACCATATGGTCTCTGTTGCAACTCACTGAATCTGTTGTCCTTCTGTGAAAGGAGCCATAGACAAACATAAATAAGAGAGCATGGCTATGTTTCAATAAGATTTTTCTTTACAAAAAAGGCAGTGGGCCAGACTCAACTTGAGGGCTACAGTTTGCCAACTCCTGAACTAATGTCTGGTCTTAACTTTTGGATTCCTTTGGTCATTGTTAAGAAGCCCTAGCCAGTTCTTAATAAACATTTTTTTAAGGATAAATATGCATCATTGTAATTGGAACTCTGGAAGGCAAGACAGATATGCCTGAAATGAAATATATCCAGTAGTCTGCTATTTGCTAAAAGCTTTCAGGTAAAAATCCCATGATACTATCTATAGTCTATCCCCATTGGGGAAGAGTCATAATCTTTCAAATAGAGATTTGCAAATTAAGGTTCATCTTACTACTTGAAGAAAAATAAGTTTACTCTTGCAAAGTCTGAGCATATTATATATTTGTGTGTGGAAATTTAGAAATAACCTCCAAATGGCCAGATGCCCAAAAGGAACTCTACGATTTCCATTTAAATTAAGATCCATGACATGTAAACTCAAGGCACAAGTCCATACAAAGGCTTCAACCAAAATGGGGTGACAGTCTGTCAATATAAGCTTATTTGATGGGTCAGCAAAACTGCATTTGTAATTATGAGTTTGCTGAATCCCAAAACAGAAAGCAATCTAATCCAAGCCATCTACCTCATAGAAGGTTTCAGCTAGGTCATTTCTAGAAAACAGATACCAGTCCTATTGTTTAAACTCTCCAGAAATTATTCCAAAATTTCCTTTATTGTGCTTATCAATGTTAGGCATGGTAACGCTCCCTCTCTGATCCAAAACATATAGAATTGTAAATATATATGTTTTTCCAAATATAACAACCATAATTAGTATGTTTTGCTTAGCTCAGAGAAAAGAGGAATTTATATATATACAATACTGACACATTGTGGAGGAGGAATGGATGGTTTCATTGCATCATTACAGCATGAAATTCTGAGTAACTTTAAGTAATTGGGTAACAGACTCACACTCAAAAGAAAAATGATATGGTAGGGATTTGGCCTTTATTATGCACATAGCTTCTCCACAAGGCAGGCAAGCCATGTAGTATGAGATTGCATTGAAAGAAATATGAGTTGACCTAATGTAAAATCTTGAACGGTCTAGGTCTTAGGTTTCTTCATTTCCCCATCTTTTATTTCAGGATAACAGGCCTGAAATAACAGCCTTGTTTATTTTGGAATTAACAAAAGGCAAAGAGACCCTTTTAGAATCTTTGGTGAATAGGTCTGGATTTTAAATTTTACTGTGGTGGGGACAAAACAGATCATGAGTTATAATTTCCTACGTTGTAACTTGTTTTATTTGTTTGTTAAACGGTACCCAAATGACCTTAAAGGGCTGCTGAAATGGTTAGTGTGACTTCCCAAAATGTTTTAACTTAGTTCTAGGAAACAGCTAAAGCACAGTGAGAATCTGACTCAGTGTGAATAAAAGTTCTTTGGAACTTCGTGGGAGAAAGTAGCCACGTAAATTCAAGAGCTTAATTCACTCACTTGGTTTATGTGACAAGCATAGCTGTAGCTTTTTTCTGTATTTTTGCATTTTTATTACTGAGAAAGTACTTAAAGTGGTGCATAGGAGATAGTCTTCTAGGTGATGGATGTGAGGAAAGGCTATAACTTGATTACAGAAATGTGTTCATTTGTGTTGACAGTCTGGGAGCTTGTGCCAGCTCTCTGGAAAGGTCACCTTGGTGTTGCTCTAATCCTTCTCATTTTGATTTCTCTAAAAGGCAGTTTATCTTTTTAAGATGTTTTCTTAGCTGATAATTGCAAGATCTGAAAACAAGTGGCTCTGGTCCACATAGGATTACCAGCTCAATACCATACATCAAGCTGCCAGATAGAAGAGAGAGTCACTGATCAACAAGCACATAAGTAAAAGCAAGCAGGACAAATTGAGATATTGATAGAATGCAGAAATGCAATAAATACAACAAAGTTGGAACGTTTGTGTGAGTGTGGCTATTACAGGTGAGAATGTCTCTTACCTGTTAAAGTGCTGCTTCTCCTTGGATATGACAGATGTTAGCAACTAATGAATATGACTTGGTCATTTTTGATGGAAATGATAAGACACAACCAACTTGACCAATCAAATGCCAGAGTACATGTGTCAGGTCAAGGGTACTTGTCTTCTAGGCAAAATGTAGATATCCTCACCTCATAATGCCATCGAGAAAGTAGAAGCCATCAAATCGATACTTCCTCAGTTCCCCATTACCAGGGCTCTGAGCTATCTGTGCCTGCACTCATGTTTTCCCTGCATGTTCAATGAATAAATATTTCTCTTTCTATCAAAGGACTGTCCCTCCACTAAGGGGTCTGGATCATACCCTTCTTGCCTACTCAAAAACTTTACCCTCTTGCCTATCTCTCCTTTCCCATCGATCTTTCCTGTTCTCTGTCTGTTAATATCAGTATGTAAAGGTGCTCCAATAGCTACCATCTTAAAAGAAGGTCCCTTCTGACTTCACACTCTCCTTAGTCTAATGCCTGGTCAGTGTCCAAGCACACCCTCCTTGACAGCATGGTCTTCATGTGCTAATACACTTTCTAGCTCTCCTTTTCTCCTCATCCCACTTTGTTTGGCCTCCACCCCTACAGTTCCATAGACAATGGTCCCAATGACCTCCATGCTACTGATCTGGACTGGAGAATGCAGAGTTTCAAAGAGAATGATTGCTGAGATGATTATATGTTTACCATGCACATCTTGTCTTAGACTAGGGGTTAAGTACAGGTGGGCTCAGCGACATCAACTAATATGTTGATATAGGTCCCATTCCTCAGGCACCTCCTTTCTCAGGTTTCACTTCATTGTTCCTCCTTTATGCTTTCTTTTCTTTAAGATTCTATGTACAGTCCCTCCCTTCTAGTAGAGAAAATGGAGGCTTATCAAGTGGGAACAACATCCTCCACTGCATGCCCCTAATCCCACTGAAAATCTCAGCAGGACATGGAAGTTCAGGAAGGTAAGCCTTTCCTCCGGCCTCAGCCTAATTTTTGCCCGTTCTCTGGGTATCATCTCATCCCCTCACTCCATTAGCTATCCCTTTTCTTTCCAATATATTTTACTGGGTTCAGCATCTCAGCATGGAAAACATGCTTCAATCTTTCCCATCCTAAAAAGCACAAATGTAAATCAAATCTTAAAAACACTCCCTCAGTCCTGTGGTATCTTTTCCTGGCTAGAACCCACTCTTCTTTTCAACTCAAAGCATTTATAAAGAGCAAATTGCAATTCATCTCCTCTGGCCTCTAGATTATGCAGGTAAGTGCTTTTGAATCATCTTCATGGGAGTTTCACAAAGCCCACAGTGTACCTAAGAGCAAATGCATAACCACAGCCATCCCTGCAACAAATTTGCTCCCTTCTACCTTCTGTTTGATAACTGGTACCACCCTATATCCTTTCAAGCAAGCTAGAAAAACTGGCCTCCAGCCTTTATTTCTCTATCTCACTTTCCCCACCATTCCCACCCCTGTGAAATCTCTAAGTCCTGCCTTTTTGCTCTATTCACTCTCTCTCCTAGCTACCCCTTCTCCATTTTCTCTGCTGTAGCCCTTGTAGTATCTAGAGTATCTTTATAGCCCCTGCAATATTCCCTGGCCTCTAGGAGTTCTCATTCTAAGACATAGACTGGTCACATCAATCCTTTATTTGAAATTCCTCTCCAGTTAACTGCATGGTGATAAAGTCCAGGCTTCTTGCCATGGCCCAAGAGGCCCACACCGCCTCCCCTCCCCACCGCCCTGTGCCTCTCCTCCTTCCCACCTTCCAGCCACACTGCGTGGCTGTTCCTTCTACATGATGCCAACCCGGTCCCAGCCTGAACTCCCTCAGACTTCACCATTTCTCTAGAGCTTTCATGCCACTTGATCTTCCTCCTTCCCAGCCAGATGATCCCTTTCTCCTTCTCTTTCTTTGGACTCCCACATTCAATTTTTCTGTACTAGAACTTGTGACCCTGCACAGCAACTGTATACTTGTCTGTCTCTCCTACCAGACTCAGCGCTCCCTGCCAATGGGGACAGGAGTTCTTGTCTGATCCCCCAATTCCCAGCACAGGTCTGACATGAAGCTGAATTTCAATATACCCAGGCTGAGCAAATGAAATCTTTTGATGCCACTGTTCCACCTTTTAAGAAACAAGTCCTCAAATCCTCCTTGTATTTATCATTCAATCCCTTAAGATTTTTGTTTCCCAGAGTCCTTGGCCCTTTTCTTAGATTTAACACTTTTCCTTAACATACTCTAGAGTTGGTTCCAAGGTCAAGGTTTACAGGACTGTAGGCCAGATGTCTATAACCACAACTTCTCTTGTAAATAGTCCCTTCCAGATAGGTGCCATGCCACCAAATTCAAGTTTTCTTAAGTTGAATCCATAGATCTATTGTTATGCAGCCACACAAGGGTATTAACAAGTGACCAGAGGATTGTAGGCCTATTCTAAATCCATCTTATGATTTTAAAGGTTTACTATGATTTAATGATGCAAGTGTGTGATCATTCAAGCAATGACCTTGGGTTTCTCAATCTTGATGAGAATGGATGGATTTGGAAGGTCCAACAAATTAAATGAGGCACCACATTGGCAGCGCTTCAGGCCTCCTCTCTGGTTAGTTTGGCTCTTTGGCTCAGAGCTGATTCCCAGCTTCAGCTTTCTGACAGGTTAAGGGATGCAGAATGTCTTACATTTACCTCTTTAATGTGGAGAAAGTCCTTAGCATCAAAGGAGATGGCTGTGCTTGGAACAGGCACATCCTCGTCCAAGGCGCCGCAGTAGCTTACATTTGTCTTCACAGCAAATGCTACAGGTTTGGACTAGGGATAGAACCATGGTATGAGGAGTGAGGGAGGGAGAAAGACAGAGGAGCGTTTATCATATTGAAGCTATAATAATGCCAGTTAGTAAGAAAAATCACTTTCCAAAGAGAGAACTCAAGTGAGTTTTGCATTGCCCAGGCAGTATCGAGAACTCTGCAGAGTTCTGAAAATGATTCAGTCCTATCAACCTAACCATGTTTCCTCTTCTTCAGTATTCTTTCCAATATCCCAAATAAAAAAATGTGCACTGAAATACTGAGGAGGGATGGAAAAGAGGTGTGGGGACAGTCTGCTTTGTTCTTTAGTCATAAAATCTAGGTTTATTTTAAATGATAAGATACCTTTTCTCACCTTGGGATACTGGAAATGTATGCTGAATCGTAAGACAAAAAAGGTGGGGAGGGGGTGAAATAAGTATTTTTGAAATAACCTCAGGTCTAAAAACTTGTGGTATCCTACACAAATAGAGTACCTTGTCCTGCCAGGGAAAGGAAGGGCCAGTCAGGGTCAAAGCTGACGGACAGAGCTCTTCACTTCTCCCTAGCTAACAAAAGCTGGTTTTGAAACTCCTTTTTTATACAAATTCCTCCCCAGCAAAGTACTCTTGGGCTGGTACAGTCTTGTGGGGGCTAAGAAAACCATCAGCTTAAGCTTATGATGCTGCCACCCACATTTGGGTGACCACAATGGCACAAAACAGATTCTGAAAGAAAACTTTAAATAAAAAACCAACCACAAATGAGACACAAGGCTCCTAAAATACTGGGCTGCTTTGTTACTGGCTCAACGATTCATGCTGGGAATGTGACTGGGGAAAAATAGTTGAGGCTAGACCTGAGTTAGAATGTCACTGATGTCCCTTTTGCAGACACTGCAAGAAAACAACCTTCCACCAACATAGCATAGATGTCGTAGGTATCAAACCAAATCTCACTTACCTGCATCCTTCTCCTTTCATCTCTCCCTCTTTGAGAGATAGGACCTCACTCTATACCCCAGGCTGGAGTGCAGAAGTGCAATCATAGCTCACTGCTGCATCAAAGCCTTGGGCTCAAGCAATCCTCCTACTTCAGCCTCCCATGTAGCTGGGACTATAGGTGCATGTCACCATCTCAAACTCCTTGCTTCAAGGCGATCCTCCTGCCTCAGTCTCCCAAAGTGCTAGGATTATAGGTATGAGCCACAGTGCCCAGCCTCCTCTCACTCCTCTTTAAAAGATTTCACTATAGGGGTTGGATTGGCAGTTGAGGGAAACTGCTAGGGGAGGGAGGGGCATACCTCATCAAGGGTACCTGCATAATCAATGTTTGTATACTTAACCCTGAATTGTACCCCACATCTTTATAATAAAAAAAATTTTAATTTTACTATAAAAATAAAAAAGGGAAGAAATTCACTTTATTTAAGTTTCTATTTTTCTTCTAAAAGTTAGAAAGACTGGATCAACATAGCTTAGGGGGTCTATCATGGAGGCAAGGATGGGGGGCTGGTTATGACCCCCATCTTATAATTTACTATTGTGCATTAAGTTTCATTTGACAAAAGGCGTCTGTGCTTACAAAAAAGTTGGAAAGATATAGAATGAAAGATCTCTAGTGACCCTTGTGGCTCTAATTTTCATCCATGCAGTTGGCTCCTTGCTGCTTTCTATGGATGCAGAGATTCCTATGGGGGCTTCTCCCTGTAGAATATTGGAAGGCCTATCTTGGCAGTGGTTTTTATTGCTTATTATTGCTGTACTTGTCAGAGTTGTTCAAAGTTCTGAACTCCACACTGAACGTGAGGTGGGATATTGAAAGCAAGAGAGAAGAGTGAAGAAACGAACAGGGAGACCCACAGAACAAAAGAGCATATGTGGCCTGGCACAAAAGCTAAGGAAATGGACAAGCTAAGGAAATGGCCAGGAACAGGCAGGGTAAGCTGGTACCTCAGCAGGCTCTCTGCCAACGATGGGCATGGCTGGCTTGATATCAGCCACGTTGCTAAGTTGAAAGATGACCAATAACTCACTACCTCACCGAACACAAAAGGGGGAAGGTTCTCAGGAAATGTCCGTTTGGAGATGCTACTAACCTCTCAGGGGTGAAATGGATCAGAGAGCCTTGCCATCTAGAGTCTTATCAGGATGCTTTCTAAGGGATTATTCCCAAAAAATGTGGGGTAGGGGAAGAGCAACTAAGCAACATGCCACTTGTGAACCAAAGTGGTGAGGAAAAGTCACCTTTGCTCTCTCGAGTTGGATAGCTGCTTGCTGTTCTCTCTCCTGCCGAATCGCTTCCCGGTCCTCCTCCAAAGAGACATCGGAGTCAGACGGCCTGCTTGTGTAGGAATCTGCTGAACCCTGGAAGGGAAAACAGAATGGTTTAAGTGAGATCATGTGTAGCTCCTTAAACGGTCAGATCCATAACAGCATCCTGGGGTGAGTTCTTCTCATTTGCATAGAATTTGATGCATACACTCTGTGCCTTATTGCAGATATAAATTTAGATGACAGAATATAGTTAAGCATCTGAGTTATTCAGAAAGTAGCAATGTTGTGAAGAAAAATATTTTGACTAGATTAAGTGCTACGAAGTAAACTGCAATGAAAATTATGCGATATTCAGCCCTGATTCTTCTTGTTTTGTGCTATCTTTATATTAAGCCTATATTCACTTGTGAAACTGAAGTCTTCTTCCATCCTCTCTTTTGCATATATATCTAAAAGAAAAAGAGGTCCAGCCTGTTACAAAAGCTAAACCTTACCTGTATCTTGGTCATCAGATTGTTTAAGATTCCAACACAGTAAAGCAGCATCTTACAGTAGTAAAATGATTTTCTAGTTTCAATGTTGACACTATTGACCTCTTTAACTAATACAAATTTATCGTCCCATAGGTCAGATGTGGCCAATATGAACACTGAGCAGAAAAACAACCTTGAGGATAAAGACAGGAATGCTCTCAGTTGAAGCCCAGGTGTAGAAGAGCTATTTGAACAGCATTGAAATCCAGCCTAACCAATGTGGTCAAGTTAAAAAGTTAACCCCCTTAAACAAACAAACAAACAAACAAAAACCCCTGGAGGTTTGTCTTCTGGCTACTAAAGGAACATCATCCTTACAATTTCCTTAAGGTGGCATTAGAAGTTGATATTTGCCTAGATGATGACATTTATACAGTAGAGGTATTGAAGGACTGGTATATTTGGCATGCTTCATAAATCACACACAGTTTCGGAAAGCATAGAACTATCCATATAGCTGAGAATTTGCTATTTACTGCACACACAAAAAAAAGAGCTGTAAGAAATGGTTGACTGATGAATTTGGCCCTTTGAAAATTTTTCTAAACATAGAAATGTTCATTTGTGAATCTGCTGCCTATAATGGCAACTTTGTCTCTCAATATAGGACATCATTCGAGCTGGTGTGGTCTTTCCCATCATAGAATAATCCCAGCACAGATCTTCCTGGCAGCCTAGAACAAGGAAGCTTGGTTAGAGGTTTTATCAGGGTGTCCAGTCAAGCCCTGAAGATCAGTTTTGCTTTTGAAACACACTTCTGACAACTTTATGCAAGTTACTGGACCACTCTAAGACAATCTTCTTATCTTGTAAAGAGACACTGCCTACTTCACAGGATTAAATGGAACAAGATACAATGAGCAGCTAATATTTAGTGAGTCCTTGCTATCACGCTGGCTTGGTGCTAGATGCTTTGTACACTTTATCTCACTGAATCATTGCAGCAGTTGGAAACCCGATATTCAAACTCGAGTAGTTCAACCTTAGAGCCAACAGGTTCAAGTCCCATGCCAAGCTGCACTTGACATTAAAATACTACACGACCTGGCACATAGTAGGCAAACAAAAAATCATCTTTCTCATCCCCATTTCTTAGTGCTGACATTCCTACATTGGTTAAAAAAAATTAAGAGCTTCTAATCATTTTTCAACTCACTTATATATGCACACAACCCATCCTGAAATGAAGTCATTTTTCTTACTGTATTTTCTGCTTAGAAAACTTAATGTAAATCTGATAACAGCAATGTATCCAAATCCATTTACTTTATGTAGCACTTTTGAAAGCACAGTTTACAGAGGAAATACATCTGTTAACCAAATTCTTCTGTGCAAATCTACTGGGGAAAGAAATCTGGACCTACAAAATATATAAATGTAGGGTGACTGTTTTATAGATGCATTCATTGCTTTAAAGGAGAGCTACCTTGAAATCATTTTTAAAAGAGCATTCTTTCAGGATGCATCTTTGTCTGAATTTAGGTACACCTGCATAAAATTCAGAGTAAGGAAGGATATGATGTTTCTAAAATATCTATAAAAGCAGTTTGCATTTGGTCCCAGGCAATGCTTTGCTGGAAGTGATATGTGTGGTGGACCATCTGAGGCATTGGACTGGTCGCCATGGAGATGTCTGGACTACCAAGGGATTGTGACACATAAGTCAGGAAGGAGGCACTTGCCTGGTTTTGAGAGCATGTGCTGGGAAAGACTAGTGCCCATGATTTAGGAGAAAGCTGGCTGTGCGCTGGGGCAGAGTCAAACAGCTGAATACACAATCTACTACTGTACTAGGAGAAGGCTGGTTTCTTAAAACTACCTAACTTTTTCAATCCTGGCATTCAATCATCTGAGCATACAAAAAGTGATTCAAGGACTCCTGCAAATGAACTTTACTTTGAAACAAGATTGTATGACTCTCAAAACTACTTAATAAGCGCTACTATAGCTAAGTATGTTGAATCAGGAGTTTCTGTTTACTGTTTCTAAGAATATTAGTAGAGGGAAAAATTAAGCACTGTGATACCCATGTTCTAATTAGTGTTAATATCATCTCAACATTTACTATGTTTTTTTTTTCCCAATGTCATCTCCATTTTTTTGTATATGGAAATCTTTGTTGCTGTCTCTCAAAGGCCTAGGGACAGCTGAGGTTCAACATCAAGAGCCCAAATTTGCCCCATGGACATGTTCTGCTGGCTTGGTATTAACTTGATTTCTTGTTTTTATTTATTTTTGTTTTTGTTTGATTTATTTTATTTCAACTGGTTGAAAGAGAGTATGAACATGTCCCAGAAGGAAGGAAGGAAAAGATGAAGGAAATAATCCATTATTATTAATTTTTTAACAATGGCACAGAGAAGTCAGAAGGAAACTGCCTGGGCCTGACCAGAGGAAGAACTCAGGAAGGGCAGGGTACCACAGCAAGCTTGGTAAGACTGGGATGGGTTGGAAGGGGATCACTCAGAGATCCGGTTAAATAATTAATCATCAAAAAGAGGGAAATGGCAAAAAGGAAATAACACTAGATGCTAACAGCATAGAACTAAGGTATAGCTGGGCGCAGTGGTTCAAGCCCGTAACCCCAGCACTTTGGGAGTTGGAGGTGAGAGGATTGCCTGAGCTCAGGGGTTCGAGACCAGCCTGTGCCACATGGTGAGACCTCGACTCTACAATAAATCAAAAAATTAGCTGGGCATAGTGGCACATGCCTGTAGTTCCAGCTGCTTGGAAGGCTGCGGGGAAAGGATCCCCTGAGCCCAGCAGGTCAAGGCTGTAGTGGTCATGAGCGTGCTGCTGTTCTCCAGCCTAGGCAACAGAGTGAGAGTATGGCACAATAAATAAATAAATAAATAAAAGAACTGAAGATGTAAAAGTTACTGCCTCTGGCCAAAGCTGGAAACCACAGTCCCATCAGCTTATAATTTTCCAGAATTCCATTTCACAAAAATGGGTGGGGAGTGAGCTACCCAATTTGTCAAATGATCTAAACTGGGCTGTTGACCCATGAACAAGAGGCATGGCGAGGCTAGTCCCTCAAAAGTTCTTAAGCAGACACCACTGCAAGTTATATCTTGGCATATCCAAGGAACCAACATATACATATATAAAGATAACTGCAGAAATTGTGTGTATGTGTGTCATTTTAAAAGCCATAAGAGAATGCATCCTAGTGAACATCAAAAGAAATGAAAAAGAACACTTATCTTTCTATTAACACATGGCCCAGATTCTTTTTTTTTTTTTTTACCCTTTGTGTTCAGTACTCAAACAGATTCTAGCCTCACACCTTTCATGAATCTTCCCGGGTACCAAATGCAAAATGGTGACAGAAACATTGGAAAATCAGTTAACTGTTGTCTCCTCAGAGAAGGAAAGTGATCTCAAGGCAAAAAATGGAAGGGCTTCTTCTCATGCACAGAGAAAAGGTGCATGGTATAGATGGGAGAGCTGCCCTGGACTTTGGGGCCAGATAGAACTGTGTTTGACACTAACACAGCTCTTGTTGGTTGTGAGTCTTGGACAAGTTATTTTAACCTTCTGAGGCCTAATTGTCTCCCCTAGAAAATGGAGGTGATCATACATACTTTGTAGAGTTTCCAGGCATTTGACTTGAAATGAAACATCATTTCTTTTACCATTATGGGGGAAATTCAGAAAATGCCAGCAATTAATCTTTGACCCACTAATTAAAGGTTTGGCAGCTTTTTAACATTTTTGGCTGCCCTGAAGTTTTAGGATTTATATCTTGTTCTTTTTCTCTAACAGTTTTATTGAGGTATAATTCACATACACAAAATTCACATATTTTAAGTGTACATTTCAATTATGTTTAATAAATTTACTGATCACAATTTACACCACAATCTAATATTAGTACATTTCTACCACCTCAAAAGAAACCGCAAGGCCATATTTGCAGCCAGTCTCCATTCCCGCTTCTAGACCCAGGCATTCACTTACTTATCTTGTCCTTTTAAAAAGGAAACAGGTTTTATCTTTTTATGAATAATTTGAGTCTTTAGGTATATCATTCAATTACAGCAAGGAGAAAGGTCTAAAAATGTTTGATTTTAAAATGCAGTCATACTGGAATAGAATCTTGCCATAGTTGGAACTACTGGGCTTGCTAGTCCAACAGTCCTGGGTCTCTCATGACCTAGCTCAGCTGTCCATTCACTGAGCACTAGACAACAGTCAGTTACTAGAGTTGCCACTACATGACATGGAAACTGCTAAACTTTTCCAAGATTCTTGCCTCATTTGCAAAATGGGATTGTTTTGGAGAAGGAATAAGATAAAGTAAGTACAACATAGTGTACAAGCATAATGCTGATTCTAAATCAGTGCTATCCATGAACACTTTTTCTGCAATTATGGAACTGTTCTGTATGGATGCTACCCAATATGGCGGCCACATGCCATCTATGGTTACTGACCACTTGAAATATAACTAGAATGAAATATAACTAGATATACTGAATTTTTAATTAAAGTTTTAAAATTTTTTAAATTTTATTGCCTTTTGGTTTTTGGTGTTTTTTTTTTTGAGTTGGAGTCTCCCTCTGTCACCCAGATTGGAGTGCAGTGGCTGCTCCCAGCCACCGTAGCCTCGACCTGCTGGGCTCCGGCGATCCTTCCGCCTCAGCCTTCCAAGTAGTTGGGACTACAGGTGCGCGCTACCACGCCCGGCTGATTTTTTGATTTATTGTAGAGATGAGGTCTCACCAAGTTGCCCAGGCGGGTCTCGAACCCAAGGGCTCAGGCAATCCACTCACCTCAGCCTCCCAAGGCGCGGGATTACAGACTGAGCCACTGAACCCGCTTTTATTGCCTTTTAATTAACTTAAATTTGAATATCCACCTGTGGCTAGTAGCTACCATATCGGGCTGTGTGGTAGTGTGACCAGTTTGTTACTGACGTAAGCTTGGCCACTCCTCTCGTAAAGCCAAACTCAAGACAGGAGAAATGGTGGAAGGAAAGCGACTTTATTCCAAAAGCCAGCAGATGGGGATATGGGCAGACTCATGCCTCAAATAAATTAATATCTTTAATGCAAGGGCTTAAAGGGAAATGGTATGCAGGCGTGGCACAGGGTGTGTCTTGATGGCTTATGTTGGGTGGTGGTCTTCCTAGAGGTCTAATTAGCATCATTTCAGCTGCAGTCAGATTACGGATCAACCTTCTCCTGACTCTCCCAAATGGGAGGCTACCACAGTCAGGCTGTTTAAGATTGGTCCCTGTGATTTCTAAGCAAGCATAAGATCAGATAAGCATGATGGTGAGAAGAAGTTTCTAAAATATGTTCCAAGGTTTAAGATTAAGAGGGAGGAAAAAAATCTTTAAAATACATTTTAATACTGTGATGCTCAGTTATAGTCGTAGGCAATCAAAATGTCAGTTTCTCTTCCAGATCAGACAAGTAATGTTACTTGATGTTCATCTGGTGTTTTAACAGTGAGATTAAGTGAGGGTGGGTACGGTAGCTTATACCTGTAATCTCAGTCCTTTGGGAGGCTGAAATGGGAAGATTGCTTGAGTCCAGGAGTTTGAGAAACTAACAAAAAAATCAGGATTGCCTAAGCCTAGGAGATTGAGACCGCAAGGAATCGTGATTATGCCACTACACTCTAGTGTAGGTGACAAAGTGAGACCCCAACTCAAAAAAAAAAGCAGTTACATTAAGTGGGCTAAGTGACCATGGGATGTTCAGAGAAAGATATTCTTTTCAATGGATTTGAGCCTGTTTTTCTCCACAGAGTTTGTAATGACTCAACAATGCACTTTTCCACGCTGCAGAAGGAATGCAGTTCTTTCTTGGTGACTTTCCCAGATTTCCCAGGGTAGATGAGTGAATATAGCTCACTCACAAAGCTGCCCTTAGACAAAAAAGTCCCTCAGACAATCTTTATCTTTTTAGGCCAGCCCTTCTCTTTCTTGGAAATACTCTTTCTCCTTAACGTCTCTCACCAAACCTGTCCATAGCTCCTTGCCAGGGGACCCAGCCTAGCAGGGTCCAGCTATGTCTCCAAGTAAATAGGCCTGTGCAGTGCCTGGCACAACAGAACCTCAAGTTTGTTGAAAGAAAGAAACACTCACTCCCATCTCCCATCAGAATCAATCTATGATTTTAAGTCTTCTCGAATGGCTGGTTAATCAATCAAGCTTGTGCTTACTTGGTGTGATGTTAATTGTTAGAAACCTCATCCTCCTAAGATTTTATTTTTAGTTGCAGTTTTCAATGTCTTCAGCCAGAGCAATGGATAATGTATGTATTCCCAGCACCTTGGTAAGGCAAAGAACTCTTGAAATTATACCTCAGAGATGACAACTTAACTTTTCTCTAATGTACCTTGGTACAGATTCTCATAAATAGGAGGCCTTCAAAAATAGTTGAAATAGTTGAATACAAGAACAGCTCTGAGATTACAAGCATGGTGGCTCATGGCTGTAATCCCAGAACTTTGGGAGGCCAAGAAGGATGGATTGCTTGAGCCCAGGAGTTCAAAACCAGCCTGGGCAACACAGCAAGACCAAAATATTAGCTGGGTGTGGTGTTGTATACCTGTAGTCCCAGCTGCTAGGGATGTTAAGGCAGAAGGATGGCCTGAGCCCAGGAGGTCCAGCCTAGACAACAGAGTGAAACGCCAACTCAAAAAAATAAAATAAAAAAAAGAATAAGACTAGCTTTTCTTAACAACTACAGCAGCCCGCTCTTATTGGACAGATGACCTAAAGTTCAGTTCCAGTTATTAATCGGACTAAGATTCTTTTTTAGGCTCCAAAGAACAATCAAGAGCAGCAAAGGAGCATGTTCATAAAAGGCCATAAAGGGAAGGGGAAGAGAATGAATGTTTACTCATCCCCTATAATATGTGAGTCACTAACCCATAGGCTTTATTATCACATCAACCCTAGGAAGTGTGTTATGATTGTCCCCGTTTGTTAATGATGAGGCCTCTGATGCTTAGACAGGCAATAAGAATATTCTCCCATTCCCCTATCATCAGTCACTATGTGGGGGGCAGAAAATCTTACACCAAAATGTCAAACATTTTAGTTGCCTTCAGTAAAACAAAACAACATTCTGCAATATTTAGTTAATATTAATCACACACCAAAATCTCTCTAATTTAGCCAGGTGTGGTGGCTCACTACAGAGTCCCAGCATTTTAGGAGCCAGAGGCAAGAAGATTGCCCGAGTCCAGGGGTTTGAGACCAGCCTGGGCAACTTGGTGAGACTTCGACTCTACAGTTAAAAAAAAAAAATAGCCAGGTGTGGTGGCTCACGCCTGTAGTTCCAGCTACTCAGACGCCTGAGGCAGAAGGATCACCTGAATCCAAAGACAAAGGCTGCAGTAGCCATGAGTGTGCCACTGCACTCCAGCCTAGGTGACAAGAGTGAGACTCTGACCCTCCCCCCTCCAAAAAAAACCTCTCTAATTTAGAATGATAGATATAGTTTAAAAAATACCAATCTGAGCCATGGAAGTGAACTGCAGACTGCTTTTCAAAGGTATGTTTACTATTTCTGAGCTCACATGATGTCTTCAAACTATAAAGATTTTGGTTTGTGACTTTCTTTGAGTTTCTACTTTAATCACAGGATTTTTGTGTAGTAGTTTAGTTATTGGTAGGTGATTCTAAGGTACCCTTGAGAGCTTTCTTTTTATCTTAATAACTCCTCTAATTATGTCAAACCCTCTTATAGATTTATTATAATTAAATTATAATTATATATAAATATGTTACAGTTAAAAGCAAATCAGAGGCTTTGTGTGAATTATCTTGTAAATGGTACATAAATTAATGGGTCCTATTTAACAGTTTTACATAATTTATTTAAAAGGAAGTAATATTAATTTATAAAAGTTGGCCAACCTTACCCTTCTGTTGTGTTGACTACTTTGGCAATTGCTGTCTGAGGTTTCTTTCAATTGCTAGTCTGAGGAGACCCGTTAATGGAGATAACAGCAGAATAATTTTAATTGATCCCACAAGTATAAAGAGGGAGGTGACATAAAAGACCCAGACAGGGACGGAGGGGAAATTTGTATCAGCAAGGCCATTTAGGCACTTCTGGGAAAGGAGAAGTTGAGATTTGGGCTATAGCAGATTTGAAAGTCAAACCAGTGGTAATGATGGCGACAAGAGAGTTACAACAAAATTGTAATCTGTAATTGTAGTTCATATGGTTCAACCTAATACACAGAGGGAAGAACAAAACGCAAAGATTCCTTTATATGAATGCTGTTTGGCAAAAGTGCTTTGATAATCAGTGCATAATGTTGTACATGTGTATGAGAAGTGCAATTATCAATAAGCACAATTATCAATAAATCAGAAACCTTCTGTGAGTCTAAAGAGTGACAGAAGTTGAACAAAGCCATGAAAATTCTTGCAACCAACGAGGTCTTTATTATAATGGTAGAGACTGTGAGATTATAGAGCTGATTCTCCTTTTGGGAAGGGGAAAGTGATTACCTACCGAGAGAAGGTGGCCTCTGGCAGTCAAGCTTTACTAGTTACAAAACAGAGTGTAACATCATGGGACATTGAGCAGCCACTTCAGGAACCAGCCCTGCCTGGTGAAAACCCCGTGAGAACTTCTAACCAATCCATGTGGCACAGGTGAGTGACTGAGGGGCTCCACCTGGCTGATCCAAGAGCTGGCACCTGGTAGCATTAGCCCCAGCACAAGGTCTTTTTTCCAGGGCGGATGCTCAAGCTGCACTAATCTAGTTTCAGCAGAGATGCTAAAAAGGAAACAGCAGTATTTGTTCAGGAAATCCTGAATGCGCTGTTGTTAGAAGCAGTGCTGCATACTGATGAAGTACTAATCGTTTCTTGAAAATGTGGGCTTCTATGACCTTTCTGGAAAAGTAGTTTACTGAGAGATGCTTCCTTCTTCCATTCCCTCCAGAGTGGTTTACAAAGTCACATACAAACACTACTTTTACATCTCGGTCTATTTTCTTGAGAGTAGGATTAGAGATATGACAGCAGTATGTATGTTTCCCTCAAAAGCAGCTTCAGGCAATCACTTATATCTTTAGAAAAAAAAGACTATTCTTTCTGTCAGATGAAGACGAACCATATAGCTTGGTTTAGAAGAAAAGAAGAAAGTAAGGAAAAAGGCTTGAGTCTCACCTGTGTCATTTCTGTAGCCTCAGGAAATGTTTGATGAAAAATTATCTTTAAATAATTCTTTGGAATGATTTTTTTACTGGCTAAAGTTTCTTATTAAGAGAATGCCTTTGTACAGTGAACTGAATTTATTTAGTACATTATAAAAAACAGAAGTGCTTCCCTGAGAGGTGGCTAAAGATAAAATGGAAACCAAAGTAAAGCATCTATTTCATTTCAGGCAGGAATCATGTGTTGACAATTTTCATGGTCCTCAGAGTTCCCAGCACCAAGCTTTGAACCTCATGGAGGCTCAAAACTATTTACTGAATGAAAGAAAGAATGAGATGGCTTCAGGGGGAGGGAGAGAATCTTAAATGGAGATCTCAGTAATGCCCTGACTTTACGCACAAGGAGCATACACTTCCTGTCTTCAGGTGTTGCTGGAAATTATGTTGGAATGACCAGTGAAAGATAAAACCAATTTTAACTTGACAAAATTATATGTAAATTACTGAAAAAAATGAATATTCAGAAATTGCATAGAAAAAATGTTAAAAGAAGACAGTGTTTTTTTTTTGTTTTTTTTTGTTTTTTGAGTTGGAGTCTCACTCTGTTGCCCAGACTGGAGTGCAGTGGCTGCTCCCGGCCACAGCAGCCTCGACCTGCTGGGCTCCAGCAATCCTTCTGCCTCAGCTTTCCAAGTAGTTAGAACTACAGGCGCGTGCTACCACCCCCGGCTGAAGACAGTGTTTTTAAATAGATATTAGAACATATAAAACCATAGAAATTAAAAATGTTCAGTACTGGCACAGAGCAATGAAATAACATTGTCCATAAATTGACCCCTATGTGTAGGAGATTATAATATAGGAAACATTTCAAATCAACGGCAAAAGAGTGATTATTCAATAAGCAATATTGGAAAACTTAGTCATTTAAAAATAATACATATATCTATCTTATCTCATATATAGAAATAAATCGCCGATAAGGAGGTCTTTTTGTTTTTTTCTTGGTCAGAGTCTCATTCTGTCACCCAGTTGCATAATCATGGCTCACTGTAGCCTTGAAATCCCGGGCTCTGGAGATCCTTCCACTTCAGCCTCCCAAGTAGTTGAGACTACAGACAGGCTTCACCACATCCTGGCTTTTTTTTTTTGGTAGAGATGAGGTCTTGCTGTATTGCCTAGGCAGGTCTCAAGCAATCTGTCCATCCCTCCCAAAGTGCTGGTATTACAGGCATGAGTCATAACATTTGGTCAGATGAAAAGATTTAAAGGCAAAATTGTACACACACACACACAAAACCACTAACAGAAACTATGGCTAAAGTTTTAAAATAACATGCCAAGATGTTCAGAAGCCCTGAAAAGAAAGATTGATACATTTGACTACATTAAAAATTTAAACATTTTGTCTGGGGGAAAAAAAAAAAAAACTAGTCAAAACAAAAATGACAAAAAAGAAAAAACTGTCACATAAGTGACTTGGGTTTAATATTCTTCATAGTCAAAGAGCTCTAACAAATTAACAAGAAAAAAATTAACAACATACCTCTTTACTCACAACATGAGAAAGAAATAAAAATAGTCAGAAAGAAGAACAAAACAAAAAAAGAAAACTACAGACCAATGCCAATATCCCTGATTAACATAGAATAAAAATTTTACAAAATATTAGTAAATTGAATCCAACAACACTTCAAAAAATATAATACATTGTGATCAAGTAGGTTTTATTCTTGGGATGCAAGTATGGCTTAACATACACAAGCAAATAAATCTCATCAACAGAATGAAGGACACAAAACATCTCAATTAATACAGAAGAAGCATTTGATAAATTCAGTATCCCTTCATGATAAAAAACTCTCAACAAATTAGGCATAAAAGAAGCATACCTCAATATAATAAAGGCCATGTATGAAACCCACAGCAAACGTCATACTCAGTGGGGGAAAAACTGAAAACCTTTCCTTTGACAACTAGAAAAAGTCAAGGATGACCACTTTCACCTCTTATATTCAGCATAATACTAGAAGTTTTAACCAGAGCAATCAGGCAACAGAAAGAAGTAAAAAGGATACAGGTTGGAAAAGAGGAAGTCAAATTGTCTCTCTTGGCAGATAGCATTATCCTACATTCACAAAAATTTAAAGAAAAACTCTTAAAACTGATAAACAAATTCAGTAAAGTTGCAGGATACAAAATCAGCACACAAAAATCAATAGTGTTTCTTTCTAAATTCCAACAATGAATTAGCTGAAAAAGGAATGAAGAAAGCAATGCCATTTACAATAGCTATGAAAAATAAAATACCTTGAAATAAATTTAGCCAAAAAGGCGAAGGACCTCTACAACGAAATATACAAAACACCAATGAAAGAAATTGAAGAGGGCACAAACAAGTGGAAAGACATCTCATGTTCATGGATTGGAAGAATTAAATTGTTAAAATGACCATATTGCCCAAAGCAAGATACAGATTAAACGCAATTCCTATCCAAATACAAATGACATTCTTCACATACTTATAAAAAAAAATGCTGAAATTCGTATGGAACCACAAAAGACCTTAAATAACTACAGCAATCTGAGCAAAAAGAACAAAGCTGGAAGCATCACACTACTGGACTTCAAAAGATACTACTACATAGTATACGCTGTATAAAACCACAGTAACCAAAACAGCTTAGTACTGGTATAAAAACAGACAGAAATTTATCCTCAGAAGATTTTTCTTTTTTTTTTATTTGAGTCAAGTTCTCACTCTGTCACCCAGTGGCATAATCATGGTTCACTGCAGCCTTGACCTCCTGGGCTCAGGTGGTCTTTCTGCCTCAGCCTCCTGAGTAGTTGGAACTACAGGTGTGCACTATGCCTGGCTAATTTTTTGACTTTTTAAAATAAAGACCAAGTCTTGCTATGTTGCCTAGGCTGGTCTTGAATTCCTAGGCTCAAGCAATCCTCCCACCTCGGCCTCTCAAAGTGCTAGGGTTAGAGATGTGAGCCATCATGCCTGGCCCTCAGAAAACATATTTTTTAAAAGTATGGCTCATTTATAAAATAGAATGGCATGTTGCTGGGTTCAGCGTGTATGCCTGTAGTCCCAGCTACTCAGGAGCCAGCAAAAGGAGGAATGCTCGAGCCCAGGAGTCCAAGTGCTGGACAACATAGCTGTCTCTAAAAAAATTAAAAATAAATTTAAAATACATAGAACAGCATGTGGACACAAAAAAGCAAGGCATAGGCCCTTAAATAATAAAATATGAAATCATTAAGTCACAAGATCAAATTGTAAAAATAATCTAGTATGTTGTTTGAAAATTGTGTTAAGATAAATATACTGAAAGTATATTAACCATCAATATACTAAATATACTGGAGAAGGAAAATGGATTTACAATTCACTTTACACCCTTCTATCCATTTGAATTTTTACCTTGAGAATTTAAAAGAATGAAAACAAATATTCCACATCTCAATATACATATATACTATACTTTATTCACAGAGTGGTAGTGCACGAAATTATCTGCATTATCACTTAAATAATGAGTTGATAGGCAACATTAAATATTAGTAATTATTATTAAAAATAATAATGATCATTATTATTTATTGAGCTCTTAATATGTCCCATGATTAGTATTAAGTACTTTTATGAATAGTGTTCTTTGAAAGAGAATATTTCTTGTGAAGTCTGAGGGCCCCAACAAAGATTATGTTAGTATGAATCTTTCTCTTTGGTTACCAATGTCCTAAATTTCTGAGGCCTGTGGCTGCACATGGTGGCTCACACCTATAATCCCAGCACTTTGGGAGGTCGAGGTGGGAGGACTGCTAGAGCCTAGGACTTTCTGAGACAAGCCTGGTCCACATAGTGAGACCTTGTCTCTACAAAAAAACTAAAAAATTAGCCGGCCATGGTAGCACACACCTGTAGTCCCCACTACTTGGGTAGCTGAGACGGAAGGATTGATTGCGTCACTTCACTCCAGCCTGAACAAGAGTGCAACTCCAACTCAAAACATAAAAATAAAAACTAGATACCACTTAGTTCAGTAGTTTAAATTTAGGAGCAAAAGTTATTTTGAATTATAATATGAGGAATGGTTTGGAAGTATTCAAAGGTGTGGTGGGCTCCTTGTGCACATACACTGCTTTCCCAGCAAGTGCTTAGGGTTCCAGGTAAGAGCTATGCCTCCCTCTTGTTTTCTCCACAGTAGAAGCTTGATGTCACAAGACATGTACTTCAGGCTGCTCTATTCCTCATAGCACTGCTCTCCCGCCTTTGTCTCATGTGGCCTTAATAGTGACTATACAGCTGGGCCTGGTGGCTCAGCCTATAATCCCGTGCCTTTGGGAGGCTGAGGTGAGTGGATTGCCTGAGCCCGCGGGTTCGAGATCCGCCTGGGCAACTTGGCAAGACCTCATCTCAACAATAAATAAAAAAATGAGCCGGGCGTGGCAGCGCGCACCTGTAGTTCCAGTTACTTGGAAGGCTGAGGTGGAAGGATTGCCGGAGCCCAGCAGTTCGAGGCTGTGGTGGCTGGGAGCAGTCACTGCACTCCAGTCTGGGCGACAGAGTGAGACTCCAACTCAAAAAAAAAATAGTGACTACACAATGCCCACCACTTCCAT
Organism: Carlito syrichta; assembly: GCF_000164805.1. Lineage (NCBI taxonomy): Eukaryota > Metazoa > Chordata > Mammalia > Primates > Tarsiidae > Carlito > Carlito syrichta. Next base: position 1,299,015 of record NW_007258207.1, on the reverse strand, counting down.
CGGCTCAAGCCCATACTTTTTCCTGGGGAGAGTGACCTTCCTCCCCCAGTGGGTTCAGAAGTGGGAGAAAATGAAAACAAGACTTGCTTTTTTGATTTTTGGCTGCTAATTCTGTGTTCTCTGTTTTGGAGCTCATAACGTTAAAGGAAAATAAACTTATTATTAGTTTACCTTTTGAACTAGGAAATAGGGCTTTAGTTGGAATAAAATAGCACTTTACAGATGTTATCCAATTTAGTCACCATAAAAACTTAAGAGTTTATTATCTGCATTGAAATAAACAAGGCTTAGAGACACTAAGTAATATGCCCAAGGTCATGCAGCTTGTAATGTGTGGTGAACCCTGGTCTCACTAACTCTAAAGCCCTTGCTAATTGGCTAAGAACCATGCCCTGCTGAGGTATAGGTTGGTACTGCTAGATGAACAGATTGCTAAAGCTGAAGGCATTAAAAGAGAGTTTCTCTCCCCTCCACCATTTAGATAGAACTAATAATTACTGAGCACGCCATGTTCTCTCCAGCACATTATCTTGATTTCTCTCCAAAGCTCTTTTGAGGCCTTACAGAGAGGTCAAGCTGCATGCCCAAAGTCACCCAGCCATCAGCTGGTGAAACTGAGCCTTGTATTCTCAGGCGAGAGCCTCTCTTGGATCATCTCCAAGATTCCTCTGAGGTCTGTTGTTAAAGATGTCATCCTAGTGACCGGAATTAAGTCTTCAAGTACTTGGTGATGGAAAATTCATTTGGATTGACATCAGAACACATGAAATTAACTGTCACTAAGGATGTGACTATCAAACCTTTAGATTTTCCTCTCTCTTTCCTTCAGGTCTCTTGTTAGCTCACTCAATATATTCAGGGCAGTCAAAGAAGAAACGCACATCTGTTCATTTTCTTTTAGAAACTTTTTTGGACAAAACACTCAGAAAAAAAAGTTAGATGAACTGCTTGATTTAAATGAGTCTGAAAGAGAAACTGAGTTAATTTACTCCTATCATCTTCATTTTTCACTAGAAAATATAAGGACAGGGAGGGGCTGGAGACATAGGAGCGCTAGCAGAGAATTAGCAGTTCAGAGTTGTGCCATGAAGCTTGACTACCTGACTGGAATCCTAGGGCTGCTCCTTTCTAGATGTTTGCTTTTGGACAAGATACTGAATCTTTCTGTGCTCAGTTTCCCTTCTGAAAATGAACACATGCACCTGAGCTGTGAGGATGATGCACTCAGAATGTTTGTGCACCCAGAACTGTGCAAGCACTCTGCTGGGTCATCACTTCAATTGATGGATTTCTCCCTGCACTTTGTTTCTTGAGTGAGACCAGTTTGCTGTTTTAATCCTTCTTTTACAAAAAGGTATAGAGTTGTAAACCTTGAATTAGTCAAAGTGAGTAGGAATTAAATGCACTAGTGAGAACACTGGGACAATTAAAGGTACTGGCTAAAATGAAATTTAGAAATCACATTGGCAGGCAACCCCTTCGGGTCCCCTCCCACTGTGGGAGCTTTTCTGTCCTTTCAATAAATCCTGCTTTTTCAACCAAAAAAAAAAGAAAGAAAGAAAGAAAAAGAAAAAAAGAAATCACATTGGCTTTATTCTTTCATATTTTTTCTGCATGCAAGATCTGTGTTTACTCAGGAGGCAGCACCTTTTTGGGAATATACAGAAGATGATCAGTTCTGTTTTTTTTTTTTCATCTAAGAGCGGCATGAATACGACTGCTGTCCTTTGCACATGAGGATGACACTCCTGCCACTGTCTTGTGGCAGCTCACAGTGATGTTCACATCAGCCAGGAAGGCTGTGGGCTGTCATTCCTCTCTATGACCTCAGCACCCACTTCAGGATGGCCTGGCCTAGGGCGGGTCACCCATCCCTGATGCCCTCTGCTAGCCCACCCACATCCCAAAATTCAAAGCCAGCATGCTCAGCAAAACAAGCCAACCTATCAAAAATTTCTAGAATCCCATACAAGTTCAAAGAGTCAGAGACAAAACACTCCCTTCCCTTACAAAAGCTGAATATGGGTTCTCTGGCCAAAGTATGCCCTTCTGTTATTTCAATGAGGAAAATAAGATAGTCATTGCTTTTATTTGACTATATTTTATTTTATTTTCTCATTCTTTTTGCTTTTTGAAACATATGCTTAAAAAACAAATAATTCCCAAGCCAGGTTCGGTGGTTCAGCCTGTAATCCCATGCCTTGAGAGGCTGAGGTGAGTGGATTGCCTGAGCCCGTGGGTTCGAGACCTGCCTGGGCAACTTGGTGAGACCTCATCTCTACAATAAATCAAAAAATTAGCCGGGCATGGTAGCGTACGCCTGTAGTTCCAGCTACTTGGAAGGCTGAGGCAGAAGGATCGCAGGAGCCCAGCAGGTCGAGGCTGCGGTGGCCGGGAGCAGCCACTGCACTCCAGTCTGAGCGACAGAATGAGACTCCAACTCAAAAAATAAAATAAATAAATAAATAAATAAATAAATAAACAATTCCCATTTTAAGCTGTGGAAAATGTATTAAAAATAGGGTTTTTGTTATCACCCTCACTCTGCATCTTTATAGATAAAATTCATGAATGTATTCAAAATACATAATTCAAATGGCTAGATCTGAAATAAATCAACAAATATTTGAGTATGGTCAAACATTTGCAGGCCTACGGTTTCTATGGTTGGGCGTTATGATGGTCATAGAGCAAATTCCAAGTCCAGAAGAAGGCAAAGCCTGAGGGGAGAAGCAAAGGGTTCATATCAAAACACAAGAGGCAGGATGTCCATTCAGTGGGGAAGCTTCTTCCTCATTGGGTCATCCTAGAAACTCTTCTTCTCTCACCAATATGTGTAAAATTCCTTTCATGCTGCCACAACAAAGCTCAGAGACAGTCACAGTGCAGAAGAGGACAATGCTGAGAACCACAGCTGGTATTCAGCAGCCAAAGTGGAGGAGAGAGGAGACCCTTCTATCTATCCAGTGTTGTATGCATACATGCACTGGCTAGTGAGAACAGGAGAGACGAGTTCAAGAAGTTCAACTCAGGGAGACTCAGTGTTTTTGTTTTTGGTTTTTTTGTTGTTGTTGGAGTCTCACTCTGTCACCCAGGCTGGAGTGCAGTGGCACGTTCATGGCCACTGCAGCCTTGACTTGCTGGGCTCAGGCAATCCTTCCACCTCAGTCTTCCAGGTAGATGGAACTATAGGCTCATGCCACCATGCCTGGCTAATTTTTTTATTTATTGTAGAGATGAGGTCTCACCAACTTGCCCAGGTTGGTTTTGAACCTCTGGACTCAGGCAATCCTCTCGCCTCGGCCTCCCAAAGTGCTGGGATTACAGGCTTGAGCCACGGCGCCCGGCCGAGACTTAAGTTTTTTAATGGAGAGTTTAAGGCAAATGCAGAACCAAAGACCGAGAATTCTCTGTTCTTGAATAAGATGTTAGATGAGGAAGGGACATTCTAGTGGAGGTGGCCCGAGAAAAAGGAAAGCACTAGACCAGTGAACAATACAACAGAAGGTGAGGCTGCTAACCAAATCCCAGGAACCAGGAACTAGAAATCAGTACTCAACATCCTTGCAGTATTTGCAGCTTGCTGTATACAGTACACAGTAGTGAAATTGTGCTTAATTTTTTAGTTCTAACTCCACAGTATAGTTTTGGTCACTCTTACCAAGCATTTCGTTTTTATTAAATTCCAAATAAAAGAATCCCTTCAGGTATTGTTTAAAATATATATGTGAACCAGATAAACCTAACTGATAACTTTTGGGCTCCAGGTAGCCCAAAAGGACAGAGCAGGTAAGTGGCCCTCCACATACCAGCCCTACTCAGTGCCCTGGTGATGCTAGGTCATGTCTGATTGTCTACTGCCTAATTTACACTTCAAATTGACAAACCCTTGTTGAAAAATTACCAAGTCTGAGGCCTGTGCTCAGTTCAAGGGCAGGCACAAAGATAAATAAGATATAATCCTTGCCTAACAAGGGTTCATAATCTAATAGGTCAGAAGGTTTTGTAAATAACCACATTGTAAAGGAGAGTATAAGAAGCACTAAAACAAAAAATACAAATCCAATCAGTGAATAGGAGAGGACAGAGTAATTGTGTTTTTGGGGAGCAGAAGACCTCAGGGAGCAGGTGAGGGGGGCTTAAGCAGAGCTACCAGGAATGGCAGACGGCAAAGCTAAAGGGCAGGAAAATAGAAATGTTTGGAGAACAATGAATTTCAGCAACTCTAGTTAGTATAAGGGTAGGAGTTATTGGTGGATACTAAAGTAAAAGACATGTTTTTTGCCTTTTAAACAGCTTATAATCAAGTTGAAGAAATGAGATACGTGATCAAGAATCAAAGCAATTCAGTGCTGAACTATGTTATATAAAAAAAGAAATGAGGCTGGGCTTGGTGACTCAGTCTATAATCCCAGCACTTTGGGAGGCCAAGGCAAGTGATTGCCTGAGCCTGCAGGTTCGAGATCAGCCAGGATAACTTGGCGAGACTTCGTCTCTACAATAAACAAAAAATGAGCCGGGTGTGGTAGCAGGTGCCTGTAGTTCTGGCTACTTGGAAGGCTGAGGCGGAAGGATCACTGGAGCCCAGCAGGTCGTCACTGAGGTGGCCGTGAGCGTGCCACTGCACTCCAGCCTGGGCGACAGAATGAGACTCCAACTCAAAAAGAAAAAAAAAAGAAAAAAGAAAGAAATGAGCACTAGTGACTTTTTGTTACAAGAAGGTAAGTCTGAGGTGACCTAGCCAAGGAAGATGCAAAGAGAAGGCGGAAGTTGAACCACATCATCCTGATCTGCTGGGGCCAGAAAAAAACATTGCCAAGGCATTTCAAGAAAAGATGGGGGCAGCACAAACAAAGGCATGAAAGCAGCGCCTTGTCTTATGGTTTGGGGAATGAGAAGTTCAGAGGTTCATGTTGAGGAACAGTAGGAAATAAAAGTTGTAGAGTAGAATTAATGTGGATCACAGCAAATCAGGAAAGCCAGGAGGAGGTGTTAGCAGCCATATGGTTGTGAGTAGATGGCTGATGCTTCATTTAAGCAAATGAATGACAGTTTCACACTGAAAAGGATGCATTAGAAAAATCTGAGTGAAAGTGTGAAAAACTGCAGTCAGACAGACTGACTGGGAGATTGATAGGATAATCACAGTGGGAAAAGAGAGGAAGAGGTAACCAGAAACACTTTCCAAAGAACATATTAAAATGATGGGCAGGATGTAGAGTATATACAATTTACTGACTGCTTAGTATGTGCTAAGTGTTGTACTAGACATTGGCTAATGGTAATAAAAGATGATGAAAAAACAAATATATTTTAATGCAATCATTTTTAACTTGAAGAATTCGGTATTTTTCACATTTTTTCCCCCACTGTGTTAGATCCATCAACAAGTTATCAGCATTTTGTCTAACTTCTAATGTTTGGCTGAGATAAGAAGAAACAAATATCAGAGCTGATAAAACAGAAAATGAAGTTGAGGTGAAGAGGTTTTAAAATATATTGAGTTCTTTATTGAACAAGTGCAGGAAATCATCACCATTAACTTCAATACTTTGTGAAAAAGTTCTTCACCAATTTAAGCTGTGCAGGTTCAGGAATATTATCTACAATACTACAACATTAAAATTAGTAAAAAAAAAAAAAAATCAAAAAAGAAAACCAAAAAAACCCCTTCTTACTAAAAAAGATCACAAAGGACTTTAAAAAGAATATGAATTGACTTTTGAAAATTGCTATTGAAATGTGGTCTGGCTCTTGTTCCAGAAGTTATTTATAACCAAAGAACATAGAAATTGACAATGATGAACAAGCAAAATGCCTCCCTGGGTGCAAGCTGGGGCTTATATTGAGAATAAGAATGTGAAACACAACCTTTCTTATTTTAAACAGTCATTGTTTCACCAAAGAATTCCACAGAACTTGGTTTTACTGCAACTTCCATTATTGCAGTACAAAATTAGAATACAATAGAATTTATCACCATTTAGCATGAAGTGTTTAATGATGCTGAATATGAAAGAAAAATAAAATTCACGCTTGCAGAACATACCAACTTTACCAGAAAATAAATCATTATGAATTACTGTAGAAAAAGAGCAAGGCTTGTGAGACAGTAGATGCAGCTGAAGTTGGCAGTGTTCTTTGCGGGTAATACCATCACCCCTCTTTGGATGGAATGCCTGCATGAGAGCTCCCTAGCAAAAACGCTTTGTGGGTGAAGGACCCTGGATACACTCACATTAATGCACTGGCAAAGTCCCCCAGTGAAAATGTCCTTAAAGCATGGAAGGCTGAGTCTACAATCAACTTATATCTGGATAACTAAATGAAAAAGGGCTCTATACAAGTATTAGAATCTTTTGTTATGGATAACAAAAATTAAATCACTACCTGTCCTGAAATATTTTCTCTCTATGGACAGTGAGGAGACAAAATTAATTACACTCTGGTTTCTGCTTCATCCACAGATAGCTCAGAGCTAAGTTCTAACTTTCCTTTTTGTTTAAGATCTTCTGTCTTTTTTTTTTTGAGTTGGAGTCTCACTCTGTCGCCCAGGCTGGAGTGCAGTGGCACGCTCACCGCCACCCCAGCATCGACCAGCTGGGCTCAGGTGATCTTTCTGCCTCAGTCTTCCAAGTAGCCAAAACTACAGGCCCACGCTAATTTTTGATTTAATGTAGAGATGAGGTCTCACCAAGTTGTCCAGGCTGGTCTCGAACCTGCAGACTCAGGCAGTCCACTAGCCTCGGCTTCCCAAAGTGCTGGGATTACAGGCTGAGCCACTGAGCCCAGCCAGACCTTCTATCTTAATTTATATTCTCTGACTCTAACCTTTTGCTGGTTACTTTTTTGTGGCTTCATATGCTCTTCTAAGCTGCCTGAAAAACTGGTGGAATGAGGTAAGAGTAGAATTTATTTCAATAATCACCATAGTTTTATCTTATTGTGTGCATTAAATAAAATTTTTGTTCATTATACAGATGTTTTTACAAAATTCCTTTGCACTCTTTATTGCTGCTATCTGATTAAAATAATTGCTAATAGTTTCTCTTTTCAGACAGGAAGTTTTCAATCTCCCTCTTGAAGTACTGCTAACCACATTTCTGCTTGCCATTTGGAAATTTCCAGAGAAGAAATTAAGTAGTTTACTATGCTACCAGTTAGCCTAGTTCTGCCTTTGAATGCTGAGTTTGTGATTCATTTGGTATGTTTCTTTGTGTATTTACTAAGATTAGATAAAAATATGTACTCAATCAATCAAGATCTTTGTCCTATTACTCTCTATGTCTTCAATATCAAGCTGGAACAAAAATAATAAACTATTCGCTTACTTTGAAAAGAGTAACAAAACTGGGAATGACATTATTAAAATGACATTTAAAATTGTCCCTGTCAACCTCCAGGCCCATCTTTTAGCTTTCTCCTCCAACATACTCTGGCTATGATCTGCTTCTCACACTTTTCCAAATATGTTTCATCCACAGTTGTGTGGCACATAGCAGGCAACCAGAAAACACTTGTTGTATAAGCTGGTGACATGTTCTGATAATCCTTGCTCCTGCACATGGTGTTGACTCTTATTTGAAAAGCCCCTTTCTCCTTGTCCATTTCATCCATCCACTGTGTTATAATTGTATGCATGGCTGTTTTACCTTTCTGACAATAATTACTCAAGGGCAGGTATTATATCTTTCTCATCTTTATGTCCCCAGTGTGGACTCAGCATATGGTAAGTGTTTAACAAGTATTTATAGGAAGGAAGGGAGGGAGTAGGGAGAAAAATATGGAAGGGAAAAATATTTCTTTGCATTACTCCTAAGAATTTATGCCATTTTGCTGGCCACTCAGAGTTGCATTCAATAGAGAAAAATGCTTGCCTCCAATTTTACAAAACCAACACTGCAAAAGCAGATTGAACTGTGTTTCACTGAACCCATCCATTCATGATTAATTGGGTAGTTAAGCACGTCTAGTTACATGTGCAGCTGGGAATTCCTCCAGCTGTCATTAATTTTACTAAAGATTCAAATCTTCAGTATTTATCTGCTGAAATGGAGCCACTATTACTCTTCAGCCAATCAAAACTGAGCAATGAACTGTCCCATTATTGAGTGACAATCAAGTAATTCACAAAGTTACAAGTATGTTAACTTCAGTTGCCTGTTAGTTGGTTACTGTCATAATAAATTGATGCTATTCAACATCCTATTTTCTTGCACTAACCAGGTAAAAAAAATCCAGACATATCCCAAAAATCAGTGAACCCTGACGTACTCAACCTGAAGACAGTAACAATTAGAGACACTTTTTTTTTTTTTTTTTTTCTGAGTTGGAGTCTCACTGTCGCCCAGACTGGAATGCAGTGGTCGCTCCTGGCCACCGCAGCCTCTACTTGCGGGGCTCCGGCGATCCTTCCACCTTAGCCTTCCAAGGAGCTGGAACAACAGGCGCACGCTACCACGCCTAGCTAATTTTTTTGATTTATTGTAGAGATGAGGTCTCGTCTGCCCATAGAGACACATCTTAAAGATGAAATTGAAGTAAATAGAGTACCTTTATTTGGTTTTCAGGATTACTTAGCTGTGTGGCAAGAGAGGAACTGCACTTGAAACCTATGCAAATCTCTGGCAATGAACCATTCTGAAATGCAGTGTAGTCTTTTTCAAAAAGAACTAGAATGCTATCATGTCTCCTCATAGCCTGCAATCAAATAATGAAGTGAGAACAAGATCCAGCTCATTTTGGTTGTCAGCCTCTCAACATGGTTCTAGTGCATGCCAGGATACTGTAATCTTAAATGTAATATCGGCCTGCAGGTGAACCTAAAATGTTAAATTCATTTCCCATAGAAGAAACCAGAAATCTTAGCCATCATGCCTAGGATACCTATGAGAGTCATTTTCTTCCCCTAAACTAGAGTTCTCACCAGCCAGTTGCTTGTCACCCACTGTTACTCCATTTGCTATTCTATTATCAATTTACAGCTTCTCATATGCTATAGATAATACAAAATGCATATCACTTCCTCCTAAAACACATCTTCCTTATGTGTACCTATCTTTCTTTCTTTCTTTTTTTGACATTAAAAGAGTTGGTGAATTTTTATTTATTGCCGGGAAGACCACAAATCTTTTACGTGTACCCGTCTTTCAAAAGAAAAATCCAACTCTCTCTGAAGCAAAGATGAACCATTCGTAAACGTAAGGGAATCATTTGATTGTCAAAGCCACGTGTTTGCAAATCTTGGGTAGACACCTTGCTCACTTTCATTCAGGGCCCTAGAGAAAATGATAATATGGCAGAATAGCCACAAATATATTTTATACCTTGCAACACAGAGAAGGGATCAGGTTCAGTTTATTTACTTTGTCAAATACCAGCAACATTAGATCAAGGCAGGGCCTTAACTAACAAATGGTTTTCCTTCAAAACTCAAGAAAACATCACTGATGTGAGGTTCAGCAAGGGAAAGATGGCCAAGTGAGGTTGAGAGCTGAAGAAATCAATCAGAAAGCAGAGATAGATTTCAAGAAGTAGTCACTAACTGGAAATGGGAATAGTTGCTTACTGTCTAAAATAATTTCATAATGAAACTGTTCACAGAACTGAAAGAATGCTCAACCAACCTAATGGTAGTAAACCCTGATATAGACAGACAACCTTTAAGTAAGTGTGTTTAGTCAAAATTCTTGTAGCTCTGCACAGTTACCTTATTCTGTTTTTCTACACATGAAAGAGAGCACATGTGTGCATGAGTATGCACACACACACACACACACACCCTGCATGCTGTTGGTTACCTACTCCAGAGACTTCAGAAATTGAAATGGATCCAGAATGTAAAAATTGGTATTTTAGTCCAAAAAGTTGAGGGATCCTGCATCAATAAAAATTAGTCAGATGTATTTGCATTCTCAGCCTCAATTCAAGTGTGATTAACAGTATAAAATATTTAAAAAGAAGCAACTCATCAACCTACTTAAATAAGAACTTCTCGTGTTTCACCACATGAATTTTCGAAAATGGAATACAGCTGAAGACGTTAGTTGCCTGTGAATAAGGGCAAAAGATTTTTCATTCTTTTGCAATGATTTTTGAAAAATCATTGTCTTGTGCGTTAAGTAGCAATTATTACTGAGCATTATTAACTATATAAGCTTTACAAATAAACCACTGTGCCCAGTTGCTAGGGAAAAAGGAAAGAGCTTAAGAGAGTCACTCCATGAATCCAATTCTTTTCAAGGCAAAAACAGCTCCTTTGGGGTTAGGCATATTTACAGAAAATGCCTGAGCCATTGTAATTGATAGAGAATAAATGGAGGATGCAATTCTCTGGTCTTTTATCTTTTGCTGTCCTACTATTTTCATCTGCTTAAAGGGTGAAACTACAGCTTTGTCCAGCAACGGAAACCTTCCTAATTCTCTTGGCCCTAAGACAGAATCCTGTCTATCTGCCTAGTTTCATTTCACTCCACTCCCTGCTTACTTATCAGTCTTCTGGCAAGGTATGCTGAAAAGCTGGTTCCCTGAGCACATCCCAGAGATTCCTATCCCAATTATTACTTATTCTGAAAGTAAAGGTGTGTCATCTTCGGGATGCTTTTTCTGATCACCCTCTCCAAGCTTGCTTTGTTTCCAGTAAAACTGCTGTGTACATTTGTTATCACTGCACCCACATTATTTAATAGTTATCTCTGCATGTTTATTCCCCATTAACTTGTGTACTCTTTGAGGTAGGATCCATGTTTTAGTGATCCCTTTTTCCCTCCCCTCAGGGTTAAGCTCAGTACTGATTTATCAATGTTTATTGAATGAGAAAACCTGTACACGAGTAAATAATTTATAGGTAAGCCGAGAACAGAGGCAGAGGCAGGAAACATAGCACAAAAAAGCTACTAATATATGAGCAGATATTTTCATTAGAGATATAGATGAGCTATAACCGTAATAGTTCTTTTCTGTGTACTAAAGCTGCATTTTATGTTAATTTTTTCCCCCTGAATCAGGCCCTTAATACACTAACCACTAAGGAAATAGCAGTAATAATCCAAATTACTGGAGAGAAAAAATATAGGCTATCTTTTAAAATAAGTGTATTTTTTTAGTAATTTTAGATTTATAGAAAAGTTGCAAAGATAGTACAGAGTTCCCATATACGCTTCACCCAGTTTCCCCTAATGCTAACATCTTACATAACCAAGGTATATTTGTCATGAATAAGAAGGTAACATTGGCACTTGATTTAATGAAACTCTATCCTTTATCAAATTTCACTGGTTTTCCGCTAATGTCCTTTTTCTGTTCCAGAAGCATTGCAATTCAGGATACCATATTGCTTTGGGTGAATGGTTTTTGAAATCAAATATTGATTTGATCTGGAATAAGAAAAATGACTTCAAAGACTGATTAAGCATCTTAGCCATTCCTCCCCTTTCCTTCCTCCCCATGTGATAGGCCAGCCTTCCTTTCCTGGTCTTAGCCAGGAAGAACACAGCAGGAAAGGTCCTTCTCAATGGCTGCCACAGTTGTTCCCTCATATGGGCTAAGAATATTTCAATCAGGTCAGCACACAGCTTCTAAATAAAAGAAACTGAGGTAGAGTAGAGATAATAGCAAAGATGATGACTAGCAATAAAGAACATCCTGAATTGGTTTTTCAAAGGGGTCACAGGTGGATCAAAAGTTCTCAAATATTCTTCAAGAGGCTTTTATCCTGAAGCCTCGCTTGGTGCCATGGGTTAGGAAAAAAGAGCTACAGGAGGAGACAGCCAGGATGGGCTGGGCATCTGCTGCAGCAAAGCCCAGGCAGGGAGGCTGGCGAGGCAGGGCCTGGCGGAAGGGAACAAAGCCACCAGAAGAGAGTTTGATTGCAGCAAAAGGACCTTTCAAGGTGCACAGGGTATTAAATACAGAAAATAAGGAGCTCATTTGCTGCTAATTTCCATGTTTATGGGCCTTACAAGAGAGAAAGTGGTATATTTAGGGAGAGGTAGTGAACTAAGGTACTTCAGAAAGTCTGAAAGCAGACACCATGCAGGGGCTATTTCTAAGGCAAAGAGAAGCCGACCTTTTTGCTTGATGATAAAGAAGAGAGGCTTTTATTCCAGTTAGAACAGTCACTTAAGGCCAATCAGGACACTAGAACAGGTAATCCGAGCGTAGGGACTCCAAAGTGCCTTTCTGGCATCCTCAGCCCTGCTTGGTTTCAGGGATCTGCAACTCAAAAGAAAGTGAAGCTCCTGAGGGAAGCATCGGGACCTTGCAGAGGCTTAGAGTTATGAAAATCATGGCAAAGAAATTTGGATCAACTCATCAGGAGATAAAAAGCCCAGGGAAGAGTTTAAATTCCACGCCTTAAGAATTTGAATGGCTCAAACTCAAGGGCTGGAAAAGTCATTTTGCACTGGGGGCAGAGTAAAAGAAAACATGTCCCACTACAGCATGAGAGATTTCAGTCAGACATAAGAGTACATTTTCTGACCAAGACAGCAAAGGTTATGAGGAACAGGACTAGGGGATTCTGAAGTAGGTTATAAAATCTTATAAGGTTACAAAATTTTATAAAATCTTATTTTGTGTCTTCTCAAATTCCCTATAAGGAAAGTTCTAAGAGTAGACCAGAAATGGAAGTAGGCTGGTATTTTAGATATTCTCCCATTTTCTTTAATTAAGATGCAAAAGTGCCAATGTAAAGAATCTCAGAATTTTTTTTTTAAAGCGAGGGAACAGGTGCTATGCTCGAAAAATATTAACTGGATAAATTTAGAAAGAACGAAAACTTTAGATAAGTTTTTACCCTTGACTAATTTCTTTATTCCTGGATCCTTTCTTAAGGTGTTCCGGTTTCTTCATATGATTATATTCTCTTATCTCCTTTTTTAAGCATAAAATGAGAGACTTAGAGCTCCCACTGTATGATTTCCTGATACAACCCCTCTCCATTTGTCATAGAGAAAAATAAAAAAATTGTTAGAAATACATGAGATAGCAAGAAATATATAAATAGGGCAAGTTTACTCTATATAAACATTTGGAAGAGTAAAAGTGCTTAAAGTATAAAATTATTCAGGCCTATTTTAAAAGTTTCCCATTGGGAAAAAAAAAGACCTACTGTGTAATAAAACATTAAACAGAAAACTTTATCACCAGCTTTAAAATAGTCAGCTAAAAAATTCTTATATCCAGTCCGCCACAGTGACTTATACCTATAGTTCCAGAGCTTTGGGAGGCCAAGGTAGATAAATGCTTAAGGCCATGAGTTCAAGACCAGCCTGGGCAACATAGTAAGAACTTCAGTTCTACAAAAAACAATAAAAAAAAAATTAGCCGGCATGGTGGCGCATGCTTGCAGATCTAGTTACTCAGGAGACGGAGACGGAACGATAATTTCAGCCTAAGGGTTCGAGGCTGCAGTGAGCTATGATCTTACCACTGCACTCCAGCTTGAGTAAGAGATTGAGACCTTGTCTCTAAAGAAAACAACAACAACAACAAACCCTAAAAAAAACCTTAAATCTTATCTTGATTATAAATTGTTGAAAGCAAGGAATTATGTATACTGATATTTATCTAAGGACTACTTATGCTCACTCACACACAGAAAGTCAAAATATTGAAACTGCGTACAATACCTGACTGCAGAGTCACAAGAGGAAAACATCAGATTTCTGTTCTGGCACATGGCAAAGCTTTTTTAAATTATGGGCTTAAAATAGTGGCTCCCCAGGCGAAGTGGGAACCAAAGGGAGGCCCAAACTTTACCTGTACGACGATCACTTGTATACCTAATCCTGAATCGTATCCCACATCTTTAAAATAAAACAAAAACAAAACAGTGGCTCCCAACTGGGAGCAATTTTGCCCTCCACGGGGCAGTTTACAATGTCCAGAGACAGTTTGCACCCTTACAACTCACAGGAGGGGCTACTGCTGACATGTGTTGGCTAGACACCAGGGATACTGCAAAACATCCTACAGTGCAAGGGACAAGTCCCCAGAACAAAAAATTATCTAGTCAAAAAAGTCAATAGTGTCAAAGTTCAGACATTTCAGTATAGACTCATCAGTTCTCCTTTTTTTTTTTTGAGTCGGAGTCTCACTCTGTCGCCCAGACTGGAGTGCAGTGGCCGCTCCCGGCCACCGCAGCCTCGACCTGCTGGGCTCCGGCGATCCTTCCGCCTCAGCCTTCCGAGTAGCCAGAATTACAGGTGCGCACTACCGTACTGGCTAATTTTTTGATTTATTGTAGAGATGAGGTCTTGCCAAGTTGCCCAGGCGTGTCTCGAACCCACGGGCTCAGGCAATCCACTCATCTCAGCCACCCAAAGGCGCGGGATTACAGGCTGAGCCACCGAGCCTGGCATCAGTTCTCCTTAATAAGCAGTTTATTTTTTTCAAAATTAAATGGATATATTTAGAAACATGTTGTGCTTTCCTGATTAACAAGAAAACTATTTAACAGCCAACCAAATATAACTTTCCCTTTAAACAAATGCCTTAATAAGAAGACAGATATGATATAGGGATATAAATATGATGTTAACAAATACAGTGGGGGAACCCCATCAAACTAGAATTTATTTATAAAAAATTGTGTATTTATTCTGACATGTTTAAACTTTAGTCATCTTCAAAATACTCTTCATTTGATGCAATATGCCTATGAAGATGGTTTTTCCACTGGTCAAAACAGTTTTGAACTCGTTAATTTGGATGTCTTTTAGTGTTTCTGCTGTTTTTTGTTTTACCTCTTTCACATTGGCAAAAACATTTCCCTTTGAGGACTTTTTTCATCCAGGGAAACAAACAAAAAAATCACTCAGGATGGACAGGAAGGGTGGGGCATAGGAGTCATGCTGTTTTTGGTCAAAACCTACTGAACACTCAGTGCAGTGTGGGCAGGTATGCTCATCAATCACCCATGGTGAAATGGGCAAACTCACTGAAAGAATCTCCAAAATAAAATTCACTGAAGCCACACACAGCCTCTTTTTTAAACATATATTTTTTAAAGATGTGGGGTACAATTCAGGATTAGGTATAGAGTGGACATCATACAGGTAAAGTTTGGGCCTCCCTTTGGTCCCTTCTTTGCCTGGTTTGAGATCAGGTACCCTTATTGATGTTGTGCCCTGATCTCTGGTAGTATCCTGCTACTACCAATCCCTTTCTTACAGTATCATAGTAAATGTTCAGGGTTCACTTATAAGTGAGAACATGTGGTACTCTGTTCTTTGTTTCTGTGATAGATCACTGAGTATGATAGACTCTAAATTCATCGAAGTTGCTGCGAAGTCCATATGTTTGTTCTTCTTTATGGCTGCATGATATTCCATTGTTATACACACCCTCTTACAATGCTAGATGGTATACTGATGCCAATGGGTTCCTAGAACACTTACATAGCAGGGAAAACCTGTACTACAAGGGGCCTGCCCTCCAAAAGATAATTCTGGTTTTTTGAGGGATCTTCCCTCATATGTATAAACTGAGTTTTGATCACACACCCTTGAATATCCAGAATAAACTGTAGTTCCCTGTTATAAAAGAATGAAATCATAATGGATGAAAAGATGACAGTCAATTTACAAGGCTTTGAGAAGACCCAGGCAAAACCTGTTTGACTGGCTCTCAGTAGGATCCCTATATATATCAGCTTCTGGAATATAAGGAATATAACTATAAAACAACTCTGGAAAAACTCTGAGGTAAACTTGGGTCTGACAATGTGCTGGTAATAAGTCAGGTTAGTAAAGAGTAACTACCACATAGGACTGAGGACCAAATAAGGTAATAGACATAAGGAGCTCAGCACATTGCAAACACATAGTAAATGTACACAAATATATTAGCTAGAATGAGGATGACTATGATGGTTGTCATTGTTATTAAGACTCAAAAATCTACACACGCAGAACATTTCTAAAATGAACATTGTAGTTCACGTCCAAACTTCTCCCCTCCGTCTGCTTTGACTATATACAACTAGAAAGGCATTAAGGAGAAAACTGGCTGGAAACTCCAATGCACTGACAACTAAAAGAGGTCTTTTGTCTTAACTCCCCCTCTCAATATGGCAGGAACAAATGTTTTGAAACAAAAGTGAAAAGGGCCAGGGGGAAAGGGTGCTACCAATGTCCATATTAAGATACATCAGCCACCCTCAACCATACGTATTGGTTTGTTCTCTGCCAAAATATGTACTTGGCTATTATATAGGCGTAGCCCATGTTTTCCTATAACCATAAAAGCATATATTTATTTTTTTATTACAGCAGTCATTCAGCATTGATTGATGTCTATTATTTCATTTACTCAGTGAACAAGTACGTATTAAGCGTTCAACTACAAGCAGGGCACCATGGGAGCTGCAAAGATCTATACAACACTCTCTCTCCTCCCAAACTGCTTACGCTCAGGTAAAGAGAACAGTAAACTGTGGTTAGCAAGAGACGAATCTAGATAGCTCCAGAGACTCGTTTCCTTCCCTCTTTTGCTAGCTTAGCAGAAAGCTAGTTCAGCTAAACAAAAAAATAGGCTGATGGCAACCACTGGGCTCCAGAGACGTTCCCTTTCTAATAAGGCCACTTCCCTGACCAGAGAGCTTGCACTGTTACACAATCACATAAATGTTCCCTGGTCACTGAACCCTATAAATACATAGAGCATTATCTACCAAAGCTGTGGCTATGGTACATACAGATATCCATGCCTAGACCAAGCTATGGGATGAGAGGTCAAGGGATTATGTACATGCTGCTACATGGCTGCTTATGAATTCTCCTCCAAATAAAACCTATATTATTTCTCCATTGTGTAGCATGAGCATTGCATGCAAGTGACCCCTTGCACACAAATGGAACTGACAAAGGCAACATGTCCAGAGATGCAAATACCACTTTTACTCATCACTATTCTGCCTTGTACAGATTTTATAAAATGTTATCTGGTTCTATGTGTGTAAAACAGATAAAAAATAATCATCGACTGAAAAGAGTTTTCTGAAACCGGAAGGCATATAGGAGGGCTGAAAGAATCCCTCTTCCCTGAAGTTCTATAACACATGGAAGGTGTGATCTGGACCGCAGTCAGCTATAGGGTCAAGCTCTCTTGAGGGGTGAGCCTTGAGCCTTGACCAGGGTAGCCTCAGGAGGTGTGTTTCAAAGGAGAGATCATATTCAATTCTGGATTGATATGAGACCACACTAAGTTACACCTTCTGTGAATTCTCTCTAATGGTCCAGCCAAAGAGGGATGGTCTGGAATGCATGGGGATTCTCAGGACAAAACCTGACTTCTAAGTGAGGGGCAGGTTTGTAGCCCTCATTACAGTCATCATCAGCCAGGTCTACACCTCCAGGATGAGTTTATGGAGGCAAGAGAGGCCTTGGGTGTAAAATGTAAGGAGGTATTTCAGACTCACTCTTAAGGAGGCACTCACTGTCAGGGTCCTGCAAGTACAAGGATGGCTTTTGAGAATCCAAAGAGTTGGTGCTGCCTTAAATTTCAGCACTGGGCTCCTCACTTACCTCACCACAACCCTGTTCACCTCTTTTTCCTTCCTCCCACCCTGATGCCTCCTTAATTCACACATCAGTCCTCCACGTACACTTTAACAGCCAGGATTTAGTTATGTCTAAAGAAAATATAAACACCAGATCCACCTTAAAAGAGGCACATAAATGAAAACTTGGGGGGGAAAAAAACGAACTACAAACTAAATTTTTCCCCACACAAGAAGCAGAATATACTTGGAAAGTGCAAGACAAGACTCCATTACTAACTAGCTCATTTTTCTTCCTGTGCAGGAGGAACACCCAAAATATCCAGCCATGAAGTCATTTTGCAATGGTTGTGATTTCCAAATTAAAGGTCTTGCAATTAGCTCCTCCTATACATTTGGTAATCCTAGTATAGCAATCCAATAAATATCATGACAATTTAGAAAGTTTTGAGGATCAGAATGTGTTTTCCTTTGTAAATACTAATTCATAGAAATAGAACAATTGTAAAAAGCCTTCTTTTTTATTCCTTTTTAACTTTTCCAGTCTGGAGTCTTTATATTAACCTTAGACATCCATTATTGGGCTAATGTAATTTGCAATCTGGTTCTCTATTTACCAAAGAAGACTTTCCAACGAAACATGCAATTGTGTTTTATGAGCATGATCACAAATTGACAAGTGAAGCAGGGCTGTGTGGCTAGGTTATAATAGGTCCTCTAGATTTTGAAAGCTGACTTAGAATCCCTAGCTTTGTCATTTTAAAACTCACTTGATTGGTTTAGGAATTTGAAAGTATTTTACAAACATTATCCTATAGAAACAACTCAAGGTTTCATCATTAAAAAAGTGACAGATGCTGGGCATGGTGGCTCATGCCTGTAATCTCAGAACTTTGGGAATCTGAGGCAGGAGGATCACTTGATCCCACAAGTTCGATACCAGCCTGGGCAACACAGTGAGACCTCATCTCTACAAAAAGTCAAAATATTAGCCAGACAGGGTGGAGCAGACCTGTAGTCCCAGCTACTCAGGAGGCTGAGGTGGAAGGATTGCCTGAGCTCAAGAGTTCAAGACTGCAGTGAGCTGGGGTCAAGCCACTGCACTCTAGCCTAGGTGACCAAGTAAGACCTTGACTCAAAAAATAATAATAATAAATAAAAATTAAAATGGGACTGCTGAACATGCCAAATGATAAATATCCGATGGTGAATCTTGGTTTAAAGCAACATGAATGTAGATGAGCCACACTAATCTAGTCATGCCTCATTCACCCTTTCCTTGTCTAAGAGTTCATTAGTTTCCTATTGCTGATTAACCACAAACTTAATGGCTTAAACCAACACAAATTTAATATTTTACAGTTCTGGAGATCAGAAGTCCAAAATGGATCCCACTGGCCCAAAATCAAGGTGTTGCTCCTAGAAGCCACCTGCCTCCTCTGGCTCATGGTCCCCTTCCTTTCACATTCAAAGAAGTAATGTCAGGCTGAGTGCCTCTCACAATATCATCTCTCATATTCTCTCTCTTCTGCCTCCTTTTCCATTTACCAGACACTAGTGATTACATGGCACTCCTGGAATAATTCATGATAATATTTCCAACTCAAAGTCAGTTGATAAGCAATCCCGATTCCCCTTTGTCATGAAACTGAACATATTCACAGCTTTCAGGGATTAGTATGTGGACGTCATTGAATGGGCATTATTCTGCCTACCACAAGGAGTTTTTTGTTTTTAATTGAGTCAGAGTCTCACTCTATTGCTCAGACTGGGGTGCAGTGACCCAATTGCTACTCACTGCAACCTGGACCACCTGGGCTCAGGTGATCCTCCCACTTCAGCCTCCTGAACAGCTGGAACTACAGGAACATGCCACCATGCCCAGCTAATTTTTTTGTCTTGCTGTGTTGCCCAGGCTGGTCTTGAACTCCTGGGCTCAAATGATCCTTTTACCTTGGCCTCCCAAAGTGTTGGAATTACAGTCACTGTGCCCAGCTGACAAAGAGTTTATGTGAAATTTGCCCTATGCGAGGCATTATAAAATTTATGAAATTTCCAGAGTCAGATCTTTGGCATGTACAGTTTGGAGTTCCTGACAATAATAACTTTCTAAAGGTTATTTACCAAGGCAGTTATCGTTTATGGATTCAAGCACTTAGTAGAAATCACAAATCCTGTCTTCATTCCATTATTGTGAGACTTTTTGAACTTTGCAAGTCAGTTTTATAAAATACTGAGTAGATTCCTAAAGGACCAAATCTAGTCGATACTCAAGGCAGTGTTCAGACTCACAGATATGAGTCTGAACACTGCCAACTCCTGTCAAGAAACTGTGCTCACTTCCTGCCCTGCTGTGTAATATTGAAACTCAGAAGAAACAGTAAGACTGAGCTCATCAGGACTTGTCTGAGTGGATGTGAGACACCATGTAAGACTGTGGTGAAATGGAGAGTCTGTGACCTGCCTAAAAGTATTTTAAGCAAGCATTATTGTAACAAATAATAACAACTATGCTCCACCAAACAAAAGTAAATGTAGGTCAGAATTAGATGCCAAGCCAAGTGGTTGTTACCCCTGCTAGCTGTCGCTTCCATTCTGAACCTGGCTCCAACTCCTAAAATTCCAGAGCACTCCATTTCTTTGCCTTTGGATCCTCGACTCATTTGCCCTCTCAGTTCCTTGGGACAGACTGTCCTTAAAGACTCTGACATCTCATCTTGTTCTTTAAATGTACTAGATTGCTCATGTGCAAGTTTGGCTCTTGATGCATTGCTGTCCAGACCTGAACCTCTGAGCTTTGTTCCCCAGTCTTGCCATCAGGCCCATGACCCTGTGTGGTCCCTTGCTTGTGGACTGCTAGACTATGCACGTGCCTTTCTGTTATAGCAACTAGGTGTGGGGAGATGTGAGGAAGATGGTTGAAGGCCAGGATGGGATATAGATGACATTCCACTCATCAAGTACAAAATATCAATTCTTGGCTAGACAGTCTCAGACTGGCCTGCAGAATTCTAATAGGAAAAGTTGTTTCTAAGCATCAGTCAATAAAAGCACATTTACAAACCGGAAGAAGAAGAAACACAAGACTGAGGCAGAAAACCGGGGTTCTAGTCCCACCTCTCTTGCAGATAAGTTGAGTAACTCTAGGAAAGTTCCTCACCCTCACAATAGTCTCAGTTTTCTCATAAATAAAATGAGATTGTGAGCTTGTTTCCTGGTTCCATGCATTCTATTCTAAGTAAAGTAAGATTAGAACAAGGTAAAACTTTAACATACGCAGGTAGTATGTTATAATTCTGTAATTTCTAGTAATTCTCCCTGAGTTTGCGTCTTATCTCCACTGAGGAGGACTAGTTTTTGTTTTGTTTTTGTCTTTTACTCAGAGTCTCATTGTCGCCCGGGCTGGAGTGCAGTGGCATGGTCATGACTCACCACAGTTTCAACAACCTCTTAGGCTCAAGCAATCCTTGCACCTTAGCCTCCTGAGTAACTGGGACTACAGACATGCGCCACCATGCCCAGTTAATTTTTTTGTAGAGATGAGGTCGTGCTATGTTGCCCAGGCTGGTCTCGAATTCCTGGGCTCAAGAAATCCTCCTGCCTCGGCCTCCCAAAGTGCTGGGATTACATATGTGAGTCACCACACCTGGCCTAGTAGTAATATATATATATATTTTTAATATAATATAATATATATTATATATTACACCACCATGGAGAGAAGTTGTAACATGGTGAAGGTGAATTATTTATAATGCAGAAATCCCTAAGTTGTTGTCCCAATTCCCAAACAAATAAGAGAGGTTCTGGCATATATCTATTTTAGCAAGTTTTAGCAAGTTCCAGAACAGATTCCACTTTCTAGAAAGCTTCACACTGCCATTTTTATAACATAGGATGTTTATAATACATATGATACCTATTTTTCATCCTTTAGAATTCCAAGTCAACTCTGTTTTGGAACAGTGTTGAGATGTGGTACACCTTTATATGTTGTGATCAAGATCATATCATTTTCCAAAACATCCCACATAATGCTTCAGGATGAAACTTCCTAACCCATTTAAACAGGGCTGACATTTTGGGTGCTATTGCTAGACCTAGAACTACCACCTCTACTATGGAGCATATCGCATTTGCATTGTACTTAGTTGCTTATTCTTCTACCTCTTCTATTTGTCTGTGATCTCTTTGAGGATATTCAATAGATTTTATTTGTCTTTGTATCCTTGGCACTCAGTGAAGTACTGGCACATAAAAACCATTCAATAGTGTTTACTGAACAAATGACTTAATTGATTGCTAAAGAAAAGTTACTAGCATTCTAAGCTACTTGAAAAATTTCCATTATATTCTGAAAGCCTCACAGAGAATGAACAGTAGAAGAACATGGCTATTAGCAAACATAGTTTGTGTCTCTGGCAGTCACATAACAGAAATAATGTAATTCCTTAATATTTGGAGATTGTAGGTCTCAATTTCATTTGAACATTTGAAACAATTTCTGAGCATCCTTTAAAAATAAAGTCCTATGGTAGAGCTACCATGCTTTTAAAACTGTCTTTGTGTGGGTATCAGACCTGCAGAACTGCATTTAAAATCCCATCA
Source organism: Carlito syrichta (assembly GCF_000164805.1). NCBI lineage: Eukaryota > Metazoa > Chordata > Mammalia > Primates > Tarsiidae > Carlito > Carlito syrichta. The sequence continues at coordinate 1,276,904 of NW_007258207.1, read as the reverse complement.
GGTTAATAATTTTCCTGCTGAAGGAATCCCATAAGTCAGTCACACACAGGAAAACAACCATCATCTTGGAATTGTGTACCTGGCACCTGGAAGAACTTTGAATATTGTTTGGCAACTATGCATATTTCTACTGAATTCAAAGGAGCAGAGCAGGTGGGTTGCTTGTAAGATTTATAAACGTCCACATTTAAGGACAGAAAAAAGAAGGAGGGGGTGAGGAGGCTAATGTGTAATTCCAGGGGAAAAGCCTTGGAAATTCACATCAAGGGACAATAGTGATGTAGTAGAGAATGGAAACATCCTATACTGTGAAGTTGGAACTGACAAGACTTGCCGATAGACTGGAAGTGGGAGGTGAGAGAAAGGAGAGCTAAACATGACTCCAAGGTGTCTGACTCAAGCAACTGGAAGAATGAAGCTGCCACTTACTGGGAAAGACCACAGGAAAAGCAGGTTTGGGGAGGACACTGGGAAGCCAGGTTTGGACATGATTAGTTTGCTTGCCTATTAGGTAACCAAGTGGAGATATTGAGTAGGCAATTGAAATTCAGGAGATAGGTTGGAGCTAAAGGTAAAATTTTGAGGGAGGACATGAGAATACATTGGATACTTAAGACTCAAGGATGGATGAGATAACTAAAAGAAAGCATGCAGATAGAAAAGATGTTGAAGGATTGAGTCCTGGGTCTCCAAGATCCAGCAGTCAGAGGAATGAGGAATCAGTATGGGTATCTAAGAATTAGTGGCCAAAAAAGTCAGAAGACAACCAAGAGTTTGTGTATCCTTGAAACTAAGTGAAGAAAAGTATATCAAGGAGAATGATCTGTTGTCTCAAATACAGCTGATAAGGCAAGCAAAATTATGACCTAAAGCAATATGGAAGTCATTGGTGACCTTCATAAGAATAATATCACCTGATTATGGGGGCAAAGCGCAACTGGAATGTTCAATAGAGAAAGAGAAACAAGAAGCAAAAGGCGGAGACTAGAACAACTTTTTCTTTTGAGTCTCACTCTGTTGCCCAGGCTGGAGTGCAGTGACACAATCACAGCCACCACAGCCTCGACCTGCTGTGCTCAGGTGATTCTTCCACCTCAGCCTTCCAAGTTGCTGGGACTGCAGGCATGTGCCAACGAAGTTTTTGATTTATTGTAAAGATGAGGTCTCACTAAGTTGCCAGGCTAGTCTCGAACCCCTGAACGCAGGCAATTCGCTTGCTTCAGCCTCCCAAAGTGCTGGGATTACAGGCATGAGCCACCACGCCCAGCTAGAACAACTTTTAAATAAAATTTTAATTTAAATTTTTAAATGACAATTCAGGGTCTCTTAAATTAAGGACCTCCAAAAAAATCTATGGAGAGAATTCAGAGAGTCAAGGATTTTTATGGGAAATAAAATTACATCTTTATTTTGACTACTCTCTAATCTAGCACTTTTTCAACTATTAATATAACACGAGCAACATCTGTTATTTTGCGGCCAAAAGAAATTGTGGATATTTTCATATCACATTATAGTTGCTACGAGTATCTCAAAATCTTATGCTCACCACTGTCTCAAATTTACAGTAATTATTAGTCTTATGGTCTCATGTGACTGTGAGCTTCTACTTTACAAGTGCTCCTACAAATGTGGCTGGCCAGTTTTTGGCAAACATGCCTGGAAGTCACTAAGTTGCCTGGTGATGAAGGTACATCTTCTCGTAGTGGTAACGCAGACCACTTTGTTGCGTCCAATGTCCCCTTTCTCTCCATAAGTTCTTGATCAATACATGAAAGATGAATAATTTTCATTATTTAAATTTCACTAAACTTGACAAATCAAATATGAATTCTTAACTCTCATAAAATGATACAATCTCCTATGACACAGGTAGATGCAAGAGTTATACTTGGAGAGAGAACCTTTGCAGCAAATAAGTATTTTAAAAATAAAATCTAACTTGCATTTGCCTTTATTTTAAATGCATTTTAGTGCATTAATAAAGGATAACATGTTATCATATCATAACAGTTGAAAGTTATTTTGATCAGTATATTCCAACATCATGTGTTTCTTCTGTAGTCCTGTGTTTTATTTTAAGCATTTAAAAACATTATTCTGAGAAGGAACCCATAGGCTTTGCAAGACCATTAAAGGTATTCATGGTACAAAAATGTTAAGAATGCCTACTGAAAATGGAAGGCAGAAACGGAGAGGAGGAGGAGAAAAAACATCCATGGAAGATGTTCTAACATGGGAGAAACTAAAGAATATCTGTATTGCAGATGAGAATGATTTAGTGGGGAGTAGGGGAGGACTGGTGATGCAGAAATAGGGAGCATTGCTAAAGTGATGTTCTGAAGTAGGCAAGAAGAGATGAACCAAACACACAAGGGGAGGCATTGAGCTAAGACAGGAACATGGGCCATTCTTGCAGTTATAAGAGAGAAGGAAGAGAATATAGGCAGAGTCACAGGTAGATGGGAAGATTGATGATGACACCCTATGTGAGTTCTCTTCTGGTTGCTCTCATCTTCTCATTAAAATACGAACCAAGGTCATTAGCTGAGAGTGAGAATGAGGCAGCAGGTGCTGGAGTTTGAGAGAGCATTGAGTATGAACTAAATGGTCTTCTAGAAGAGTAGGAAGCAAATGAACTAGGGAAGTAGCATAACTGGTGAACAGCACTGAGGACCCACTTAAGAATAATGATCACGAATTGCAAGTGAGTCAGCACAACTGTGTTCTTTATTGTAGAATCATTCAGCTGCAGGGGTGCAGGGGTGTAACAGAGAGTTAGACATAACCAGGGTTGTGCAAGTGAAGCCAAAGCAAGAGAATGGCAGAATTTTTGAGAGTGGCCCATGCGATGGAAAATAAAAGGCTCTGGCACAGCAGAGGTGAGCCTGGTCAATCAGCCTCATCTTCTTTTTCTGCTTTTTTCTCTCGCTCCTCCTTTCTTGAGAGTCAAACGTGAGAAAAAGGAAAATCATCAGGCAAGTGGCAGCAGAAACTGAAAGGCCGCAGAATGGAAAGGCATGAAGGGGCTGTGAGTAGGCACAAGCTGGCGTTGCGTATCAGGCAGCAGAAGAAGCAGACTTGGTCATGTGAAGGGTTGTGTGTAGGAGTGAGGCTCTATCAGCTCCTGCTGCTCAGGGCATGACAGAAGAACCTGGTGTCTGGGACTATTTCGAACTCTGAGTATGAACAGCTTTCTGTGTAGTAGGGTATAAAAGCAAATGATAGGCTGGGCGTGGGGCTCAAGCCTAGAATCCTAGAACTTTGGGAGGCTGAGGCTGAAGGATAGCCTGAACCCAGCAGATTGATGCTAGGGTGGCTATGAGCGTGCCACTGCACTCCAGCCTGGGCAACAGAGTGAGACTCCAACTAAAAAAATAAATAAAAAAGCAAATGATAGCTATGTATTGCCTAATTTATTTAAAAATACCTTTTTATTACTGAATTACTGTCAACTTGTAATTGGGGGCTTTGACCATTTGATGTCCCCTTTTACAGCACTTTCTACATTTTGTGGTGTAGATATTTGTAGAGATGGGTCTTGCTTTGTTGCCCAGGTCGGTCTCAAAACCCTGGGCTCAAGCAATCCTCCCGCCTCGGCCTCCTAAACTGCTGGGATTACAAACATAAGCCACGCGTCTGTGAATTATAGATATTTGACTACAAGTTTAAATATAAACATCTAAATGACTAACATGTAACAGAACTAAAAGCAACCTCATGAGGAGAAGGACTAGGCTTCATTTATTCCTGTGTCTCCTAGGTCATCCCTTTGTGTTTGATTGACAGTCCACAAATGTGTAGGCATGGTAACTCCAAAGGGACTACACCCTAATTATATCTCGCTTATTTCTGCCACCTTGAGAAACCAAGTTGCCTAAGTGTTCAGTAAGGTAGCTGAAAAGTCAATCCCTGCAATTCATTTGGTAAATAATTCAAATAAACCAAAAAAGGTAATGCAGATGGACTCATATTGTGTGAACTCAGCAAATAGTTCCTTCACTTTCTACCTCTTTTCAGCAACCTGGTTCTGGTCTCCAGCTCCTGGATATTCTGCTGAAGGTGTCACATTCCAACCCAGAGTTTGGCTACCTACATTTCATCTAAAGGCTAACAAGCTGACACAGTGCTTACATAATTCTACTCAATCCTCCTCTTACTCATGGGAGACAACAGGAGATGGAGCCAAGAGAAGATCATATCCTCCAACTGTCAGAAGAAAATGGGAAGTATTTATAGGTTCCAGAAAAAGAAATCATTTATATATTTCAAACATTTTTTTACACAATCTACAGTAAGGAATTAATTTTACCTATGACCTAGTATATGCACACACACACACACACACACACACACTAAACAATTCATACCTCTTAATATATGTAGTGCTCTGATATTTTTCTATTCTATTTAAAATTTTTAAGACATTCTGGGGATATACTAAATGGACTTAATGACTCACAAATGGGTCATGACCTGCCATTTGAAAACATTAACCTAGGTGAATTCGAAAACAAAAGATACAATTATTGTCTTTGTTCTGTCATAGCATAAGAATTTATCAACATGGAAAATCAACCTCCATAGTAGAAAGGAGGAGGCCACAGCTATCCTTATTTGCAGATAATATGACTGTACATATGAGAACCTCAGGAGAATCGGCTGAAAAGCTATTATGAATTGAGTAAAGTGTTGATTACTACATTAAAAAGTTAAAACTAATAGTTTTCTTTATATAACTAATAACCTGACAGATGACAAAGAGAAAAAAACCCAACAATTCTCTTGGGAGAGAATTACTAAGCTCTTTGTAAAGAAAATGAATCTTCACTGATAAAGATAAAAGAAGAATTGATCATGAGGTATTCAGAAGATGTAGCTGGGCTCGGTGGCTCAGCCTGTAATCCTGCGCTTTGGGAGGCTGAAATGAGTGGACTGCCTGAACCCGCGGGTTCGAGACCCGCCTGGGCAACTTGGTAAGACCTCATCTTTACAATAAAATCAAAAAAATTAGCCGGGCATGGTAGCGCACACCTATAATTCCGGCTACTCGGAAGGCTGAGGCGGAAGGATCGCTGGAGCCCTGCGGGTCAAGGCTGTGGTGGCCAGGAGAGGTCACTGCACTCCAGTCTGGGTGACAGAGTGAAAATCCAACTCAAAAAAAAAAAAAAAGATGTCATTTTTCCCCAAATTAAGTTTAATGTAATCATAATCAAAATACAAATTGGATTACATAAAATCATACCCATATTCTTTTTTCAGTTTTGAGTCCAAGTCTCACTTTGTCACCCAGGCTAGAGTACAGTGTCATGCTCACGACAACTGCAGCCTGGACCTACTGGGCTCAGGCAATCCTTCCACCTCAGCCTTCCAAGTAGCTGGAACCACAAGCACACGCCACCATGCCTGGCTAAGTTTTTGGTTTATTGTACAGATGAGGTCTTGCCAAATTGTCCAGGCTGGTCTCGAACCCCTGGGCTCAGGCAACCCTATCGCCTCCACCTCCCCAAGTGTTAGGATTACAGGCATGAGACAACACACCTGGCTCACCCATATTCAAATGGAAACATGAATTTGTCATAAAGATCAGAAAACCTGTCAGGAAAAAAAAAAAAAAACCAGAATGGGAGAAGTAACCCTACCAAATGTCAAAATATATTATAAATCTACAGTAATTGAAACAGTTTGTTAGTAACACAGAAACAGACAAAATGACCAAAAATACAGAGTTCAGAAAACGTACTAAATGTACTATATGGATATTTTGAATATGGTAGATGAAGCCTTTCAAAATCAGGGTGGGACAGGGAGGAAGTGGCTTAACTAATGACAGATGTTGAAAAAGCTAGTTGGCTTTGGGGAAGAAAAAGTTGGGGTGGATTCCCTAAAAATTTCATACAGATTGAAGACTTCAAGGGTAAGGAAATTAAACTAAAATAGTGTCAGAATTAAGCATATATAACTTGAATTTTTTAAAATATGGAGTACTGAAGCATGATCCAAATCCCTGAAATCATAAAAATCATTAATAAATTTGTCAATATAAAACTTAATACACAGAACTGCACCAAGATAGTTTGTAAGAATGTTATTTGCAATACTGGTTGTAATGGAAAAACACTGAAAACTGCATCAGTGCTCAGTAATAGGGGACTGGTGAAACAAATATTATGGCACAAGCCAACAGAGGACTGCTAGGCAGAAATTGATAAGAATGGGGTAGATCAATAGATGTACTCATATGAAAACATGTTGAAGGTAATATTGTTTAGTGAAAAGGTAAAGTTCCAGGACAAGTTATACCCCTTTATTTTTATACTCATTTATTTTATATGTATGTATAAATATACATACATATCTTTGTATACAGTATATATGTAATGTTTACATTATACAGTATATATGTATATAATATTTACATTATAGCTCATTATGTGATATATAGCATAATATGTTCTACTACTTACATTTTTTTCACTTAACAATACATTGTGAAGATAGGAAGTGTTATCAGCTACCTTTGGGGTTTAGAACTATGGGACTTCTAATTTTTACTTGGTACTTTATACCTTTCTATTTTCGTTGAAGTTTGTTTTTGTCATGAGCTCTTAAAAAGAAGGAAATAAAAACATGCCAGTACCATACCCAAGTAAGCCATGCTCCCTCCTCCCTCATTTCCTGTTCTTCATACTTAAAATATATAAACCTATAAACTCACTTCCTGTAGTTGAATTCTCAGGTTGTCCCAGGTCACTACAGCATATTAGCTGGCTATTGACCAAGAATTGTTAAGGAATCTGTCCTCTGCTTGCTCTAAAAATAGAACCAGTTTATATAAGTGATGCTAACTAGCGACTAGAATACAATATCTGGAAGACTGTTACTGATATTTCTATGGGCAAACTAAGCCCTGAAACTGTCCTGATGTGTCAGGTTACATCACTCTAAACTTACCTAGAAAATCCAGTTTACCTTTAATGTAATCTAATTATTTTTCTCGAAGAGCCTGTTTGTCCAGTCTAATTGGCAACAATATGTGTAGTATGTGACACATGGAGGCTTATTTTCAGGCTTACAAATGGAATATGGCATCATAATAGTGAAACTCAGGCATCATTACTTTAAAGGCTCAAAGAAGCTTCCAAACCAAATTTAGAAACTCTTCTTGGTTCCAAGAACTCTCTTTGTCATTTTTCCAAATCATAAGGCAACAAAGTAGCAATGGGTGGGCCATCTCTCTTATCATTCTATGAAATCCTTTCAGATATTCCTGCATCTTTTAAGAACTGACATTTTGCGTTTATTCTTTAAAAATAATAATTGTTCTAGTTGCACAGTGGGAAAACAAAAGCATGAGTTGTACTCAACATTTCCTACAGTTCAAAATGGAAAAATGGCAATCTAAATTTCCATCAGTAAGTGGACAATTGAAAAATTGTAGTACACCCACATATTATGCAGCTATTAAAAAGAGAGACCACTCTTTCTATTGACCTGGAAGCAAGCAGTGAAAATGACACAATCTCATTTTCTGTAAAAATAAACAACCCCAAAATGACAAAGCATATTTGCATATGATTGAGCATGAAGAAATAATGGAAGGGCAGACACCAGGCTGCTGTATTGACTTTAATATTAGAGAAGGTAAAAATGGAAGAAAGCTAGGAAGAGCCGGTTAGCTTTTGATTTTATTTATCAATGAGCTGTTAACAATAAGCACATACTACCTTTGCAATTTTAAAACTATAAAAATATAATTTTTATAAATTATAATATAATTTGTATTATGTTTTATAATATAGTAAAAGAAAAAAATTATAAAATAAATGGCAGGGGACTTCTAAAAGACAGTAAAATGGGTCATTGAACAAGTATACATCTTGGAAGAAAGACTCATGCCAGGATGACACATTTTTACCATATCTGAAGGCTACAGATGAAAAATGACCCACAAATTCTGAAACATCCAATTAATGGTAGTTAATAAGCCCCACACGAGGGAAGAAGCTTTGCCAGTGAAGCTCCAGGTTATAGACAACGCTAGAGAATATGTATCCGATATGGGTTGAATTGTGTCCCCTGAAAAAGATATGTTGAAGTTCTAATCTCCAGAACCTCAGAATGTGATCTGATTTGGAAACAGCGTCTTTTTAGAGGTAATCAAGTTAAAATGTAGTCATTCGGGTACACTCTATACCAATATGACTAATGTCTGTAATTTTGACACAGACACTAGAGGGAAGAAAACGTGAAGAGTATATAAGAAAACCATTATACTGCCACAATCTACAAGGAACACCTGGGATGTCAGAGCTGTAGGAGGAAAGGATCTGTCCCTTGTAGGCTTTGGAAGAAGCATGGCCCTCCCTATACCTTGATGTTGGACTTCTGGCATTCAGAACTAACAGATGATAAATTTGTTTTTCAGCCATTGGTGAAAATTGGTGGTACATTGTTATGGCAACCCCAAGAAACTAATGTAGTATCCAGCAAGGTAAACTAGAAATTTTAGTGTCTTAATGTTAGCTATATTATATATTTTACACAATTTAGTATGCTGTTAACAGGATTATATTCTTTGATTGTTCTGTGGATCAATGCTATCTCTTCAAAAGATAGTAAGGCAACTAGACCATGTCTCATTCAATAATAATAGCAAGTATATTTTATCACTGTTATTAAATATTGAACATTATGCTTTGTCTGCATTGTTTACATGAGCCTTACTACAACCCTTGAGGCTGCTAGTTTTATCGTTACTATCATTCCTCTTTTTACAGAGAGGAAAACTGAGGCCCAAAAAGACCAAGCAGTGTACTCATGATCACACAACTAGGAGCTTGGACTCAAATCCAGTTCGGAGCAAGACCAAGATCACCTGATGAACTGTCAGACCCCATTGCTTCTACCCAGGCTTCCCCCATAGAATGTGGCACTGTGGTTGGTAAAGCATAGTTTTACTATGCTTTACTCTGTAATCAAGTTGTATTGGCACTTGAAATCCAATTATATATATTTAGAGTATATTTTTAAAATTCTAGAGTCACCATCGAAGCAACTGGATTAAATAATTTTTTTAAAAATTATGGATAAGATTCTTTGAGGCAGTTATATCTAATATATAGTAACTCAATATATGAAATTTCAATTGTCAGACATGTTTAAGCAGGAATTGATGTAGAATATGAAAACTGCAGTCTCATGATTTTAGAAGTTGAAGCTCTGAGGAGGACAATGGTCTGACAACACTTCTCACCTACTGTGAGTGGAGTTATTGACTATAGTGACTAAGGAGGAAGAAACAGCTGAACTAAATGAATTTTGTAAGATGCAGAGAAAAGAAGTTTTGTAAGATGCAGTGAAAAGAAGTTTTCTGCCTCTTACGGCAAGACCAGCTGCTTTGTAGGTTAATCAGAACTTGAGGGCACTGTTTCCATCAGTATGATCATAGGAGACAAAAGGAAAAAAGATAATTCCTATATGAAACCAAGAACATTCTGCTCTCTTCTTGTGTCACGTGAGCTTCGCAAATTTGGGAAATGCAAAAATGGCCAAGGAAGCAATTCTGGCCAACTGGTCAGTTTAGAGGCCAATGAGAGTTCAAAGGTTATGTCTACATGCAGATACATACTCAGTTGGACACACAGGTGGCGTGAGTAAGTTTGGCAGAGTGCTCTATTTTTCAGCCAGCCATGTACCAGATACTGTTCCAGGTGCTTAACAGCATTGTCTCATCTGTCTCATTCTACTTTACAAAGATTCAAAGACAAAAATAACTTAGCCAAGGTCCAGAACTGAAGACTGACAGATGTGAGACTCAATTAAAATCCTTATTTGTTCTTTCGATGATACCACATTACATATGGGAATTCAACAATGTTGATTAATATATATTATGACTAAACATACATATCCACTATGAATGTACCACACATTTTTGCCCCATGCTTTTGAAATAAAGGCACCTGTGATGGTCTCCTTTATGTAGTTAATACACGTCTGTGTACCTTCCTGGAACTCATCTGGAATCTTACAGGTGGGTAAAACATAAATGTTTGTTGGTTGGTTGACTAACTAAGGTAGAACTCTGAAAACTACTTTAAAGGTAGAACTTTAAAATAATGTCTTTATTTGCATAGCATAGTTTGAAACAAGGCTTTCTTGTGCAGGTGGAAGGAAAGTTCTGATACTGAAGAGTGAGCAATTTTGTAGTCAGAAATCTTGGTTCAAATCCTTGACTCTGCGATTTACTAATTTTGCCCTTGGGTAGATGACTGTGTCTCAGTTCCTTCATTTGTAACAAGGCAACCACTATTTTATGCATATACCACAAAGGACTTTTGAAGTAAAAGTGAGAACATACATCAAGGTACTTGGCACGAGGCTGAATTAACAGAAATTATTATATGGTCTAACTCTAATACAACATCTCTGAACATGTGAAGTTTATACTTTGATCTTTGGTCTGTGTAAACTTTCCTATTTTAACACAAGAACGGCTTAAATAAGACCTGGTTATCCAAACCTGTGAAGCAAGCTGCATTAATATTAATATTTTTGGAAACAATCATTATGGTAGCTGTAGTACATCACTATAGACAAATCATATGTGGATAGAAATTTACTTGAACGCAAATGCTGAACTCACTCAAGAAAATTCAAGCTATTGTATATTAATGATATTTTATTATAAACTAACAAAATATGCAATATCAATATGGATGTGAGAATTGTGCCAAGATTTGAAGAAATGGTATCTCTAAGACTGTTAGAGACACTTCATGATAGGATATATTCTTTAATCCAAATGAAATATCAACTTTTCAAAAAAGATTTGCCTTCAAAAGAATATAAAATGCCTAGAAAAGGGAGATCTAGATTGCTTTCTGAGAAACTGTAAGTCCTCTTGCTATAATTTTCCATGTAAGTGAATCTACCCGTTTTTCAAATTCCCACACTAGTATAGTTAAAGTTTTCAAGTGCCGGCTCATGTGGGAACTCTTAAGCCAGCTTTCAAAAACAAAACAAACAAACACAACTATATCAACCTTACCTTAAGATTCTCAAGATTTGGTCAATTAAGCAATCTGGTATATAACAAATTGAAGTTGTAAAGTGCAATTCATGAAATGTTCTGTGCTATAAGAAACAGAAATGTAAACAGCTTTTTCTGAGTGCCAGAAAGCCCACATTAATTTTCCAAAGTGCAGAAGTTCAAACAGCATGTAGTAAGCAATCCTTGACTGAATAATTCTGGGAAGTAGCCAACTCTGTTTATTATGCAGAGGACTGTGACTTTCTTGCAAGGCAAAGTCATGTGTAGGCTCCTATGAACCTCAGAGATCACAGTACACATTCTGCTTTTGCCCATTTCTTCAGGGAATCTTAGCCACAGACTTCAGCCAAAGCAAAATGAAATTAGTAGTCAGGCCTCCAAAGAAGCTCTGTGCAAATAACTTTGCTTAAATGGTTCCCACCCTACAAAGAGTAGAAGGTTCTAGGTTGTATTGTGAAAATGATTGATGAAAATGAATCATGTTTAATTTCACCTCTGTGAATTAACGTGTTCTGTGCCTCAGATGTTCTGTGTTATTTCATTACTTGGTAATCTGTGTATCAATTGCTTCCTTCAAGGATAAAATGTAGCTTTGCAAGGAGCAGGTCTGACACTGGAGGGTGAAAGCTCCCTCTCAATTTTCTCTCCCAGTAATATGTGATTGGGAATTTCTGGGGCCTGGACCACCTCTCCTTAGGGAAACAGGATGCCTGTTACATCATCAGTATAAATTAGATTATCTCTCTGCAGACCACAATAATTTAGTCTAATATGAACCAGAAGAACTGCCACTAAAAACTTCAAAGAGTCCTCCTATGTTTCAAGATTATAAATGTTCTCTGGGCTCTCAAAGCATAAATCACTGAAGAAGCTTCACTTGATTTATGGAGGCCATTTCATGAGAGTGTATTTGGTGTCTTTATATGTCTCATTGAATAAGATTTTCTTTGTAGAACTCCAAAGAAGGCCTTCTCAGAGGAGACATGTAGTAGTCATGGAAAAGGCACAAATTACCTTTCAACCCAGTTTCAGCAACAAATAAATTCCACCCCACACACATAGAATTTCCTAACTGGACACCATTGAAATTAACACATTTCAGTGAATTTCTATCAGAGCAGTCCTTGTAAGTGGCTAGTTAATGATCTATATGCCAGAGGGCTCATTTCTCTTCCAATCCCCTTCTCCTGCAAATATGCTTCTGCCAGTCCCAGGGTCCAGTTTTACCATTAATGAATTATTCTAAATGTTAGACAGTAGCTTCATTTTGCCTTGATCATCCAGAACTTCTTATGAAAACACAAAGAACTCTGGGAGAGGTACTGCTTTAAATCCCTTTAAGCTATCAATTCAGAGATTACTTCCTAGCTACCTGGAAATAAAGGGGAAGGTAAAGAGAAGGATCTGAGGTGCCAAGACCTCCCCAAAAGAAGAAAACAAATAGAAATCGGCTGAGGAAGGTTATGTGCTTTTGCATATTACGAAGAAGATAAACAAGATATTCTGGAATGGTACCAGTTCAGAAGTCAGGGGAAAAATGTGAATGTTTTCTAAGGAACCAATGCATCATCTCTGTATCTAGAGCCGGGGAAATATTCTGTCAAGGGTCATTTATGGTCCCCTTTTTTCGTAGACAGTGGTTATGTGGGGACTTGCCTAATTTGCAATGGAACAATGGAATCTTATGTTACAGTGCCATAATTGACAGCTGCTAAAAGGCCACTGATACAATGGTCAAATTCCAAAGTCGGACTTCTAATTAGCACACATGATCACCTAATTTCAAGGTTGGAAGGTGTATTAGTCTGTTTTGCACTGCTATAAATAAATACCTGAGACTGGGTAATTTATTTATTTTATTTATTTATTTTTTTTTGAGTTGGAGTCTCACTGTCGCCCAGACTGGAGCGCAGTGGCCGCTCCCGGCCACTGCAGCCTCAACCTGCTGGGCTCCGGCGATCCTTCCACCTCAGCCTTCTGAGTAGCTGGAACTACAGGCGCACGCTACGACGCCTGGCTAATTTTTTTTTATTTATTGTAGAGATGGGGTCTCGCCTGCCCAGGCGGGTCTCGAACCCACGGGCTCAGGCAATCCACTCACCTCAGCCTCCCAAAGGCACGGGATTTACAGGCTGAGCCACCAAGCCCGGCTTAGGCTGGGTAATTTATAAGAAAAGAGATTTATGGGGTTCATGGTTCGGCATGGTACCAGCATCTGCTTGGCTACTAGTGAGGCATCCGGAAAATTTTACTCATAGTGGAAGACAAGGAAAGATGCCATGGCACATGGCAAGAGTGAAAGCGAGAGAGAGAGAAGGGGGAGATCTCAGAGCAGGTTTTAACCACTGAATCTTGTATACACTTATTGTTGTGGCCAGGGTATCAAGCCCTTCATGAGGAAATTGCCTCATGGCCCAAACACCTCCAACTAGGGTCCACCTCCGATACCAGGGCTCACATTTCAACATGAGGCTTGGAGGGACAACATCCAAACTCTCTCAGAGGGCATTTTAGACAGCATCTAGTTTGCCAATTTAAAAGCTGAATTCCATTTACATAACAAATGTTCAGTGGTCTTCTAGCATCTGCTTGAATCCTCGCAAGGCTGAGGAACTCACTCATTCAACTTTTAGAAAGATCTAAAACTTTATTCTTATGTTTTATAAAAATCTGCCTCCCCGAGACTTGTGTCCATTGGTCCTCGTCTGATACCTTGAGTTCCCACAGAACAAGCTAGACACCTTTCACACATGACAGTTATTCAAATATCTGAAGACAGCTGTCATGTCCCCTGAGTCTTTCATGTACCAGAAATGGTGAATCATAAACACACTGATTTTGACTTAAAAAAAATTGTAGAATATTCTCAGCATTATGAAACAGAGTAAAGTCTCTCAAAGTGTAATGTGCTGATATGGCCGCCTGGCCAACCATGTCCACTTTGTCCAGCGGACATGGGGATATATAGAATGTAACTGCCTATCTGAAAAGTTTAGGGAGGCTACCAAAACCATTCTTACCTGTTGTATTTCTTCCTTTCTAGTTATATATTTGCATCTGCTAGTTAGAATGAATATAAAATAGAACATCTTGAAATCTTGGGCCCAACTTAACTAGTCTCTGACTGGTTATACAGAACCCTCCCCAATCAAAGTTTCCATTGGACATCTGTGGAGGTGGGGCTGGGGGGGAATGGACCCTGTTCCCCCTCCTTCAGATGAACACAAGATATCATTGGTGCTTGGAAGTTCACTCATTTCTACTTTCATCTTAGGTTGGATTTCTATAATAGAACCTTTCCTGTCATTTCAGAGTTTTACCTGGATGTCAGAATATCCATGAAAATAAAACATTCTTAAAGAAACAAACAAGAGACATTTGAAATGTGAGCAAGTTTGAACTACTACTCTTCCTCTCCTCTCTGTCCTCCCTCCCATAAACACGCAAAAATAAAAATGACCTGAAATTATCTTGTACTTGGAGCGTGGGGGGAAGGCGTGGTAACATAGTTGCAAACACAGCCTCAGATATCTGATTCTGTGGTAAATACCATGGAAAGAGTCAAGCATTAGAATTGGCACTACTTTTCTGATGAAAGGGGAGCTAGATTGGGAGCCAGGAAACTTAGATTCTATCAGCTCTGCTGTATTAGCTCTGAGACCTATGCCAGCTCTCCTGGCACCTAATTTCCCCATCTGTAAAAGAGATATAATACTTTCTCTGTATGCTCCTATGGGAATCAACAAAGCTAGTGTGTATTGTTGCAAGATGTTAATCCTTTGGTTTTTCTTTTTTGCCCTTCCTTGTTGGAGACCCTACCCCTCAGTCAGTAGCATCCACATTAACTCAAGGGGAATGATGACTGCAGTCTGAAAAGCAGGAATGCAGGAGAAATTGGAGTCTACGCTCAGTTTTGACTTCCAAAATAGTTTTGTTTTTTTGAAACTGAGATAGGAAACAACAGCTTGGAACACCAAAATGCTTATTTCAAAGCAGTATGTTTGGTTGAGAGAACGTGCCCTTGAGAATCAAAGGGAAGATGTTCAAAGAGTAGGGCAGAGGAAACCAGAGAATGGTCACCTGGTTTTGAGAGTCAAGGAGAGGGAAGTGGAACTAGGCCTTATCTTGGAGGAGGTTTACAGGGTAACCCAGACAAGGGAATCAGACCTGAGGGTCCATGTGAAATAAATGAAAATGGTCCAGGATTTTCCCTGAACAAATGACAAGGTCTGGAAGGCTCCCAACAAGGCATCACCCATGACTGTTTATGTGATCTCAGTGTGTCTTTGGGCTATGCTCTTCTCTCTGGCAGGTGAGAAACCTGCACCTACAGTTGTGGGCATCACACGTTAGAATCAGTTCATCAATAAAGATACCAATTCAGGTGAAGTGGGGACCAAAGTGAGGCTCAAACTTTACCTACACAATACTTTACCTACACAATAACCATTTGTATACTTAACCCTAAATTGTACCCCACATCTTAAAAAAAAAGAATTGGTCAGAGTGACAATCCATGACCCAACAACATGCTGAGTGCCTTCCAAACTGCTCCACATGAATACCCCTCTCATTCATGACACAGGGCACTTACTAGCACCCCATACTACCCAAAAAAAAAAAAAAATTGTGGGTCTAGACAATGGTAAAATTCACCCTGTTATGAAAGTTCCTTGGGACAGCAAAAAACAAAAACAAAAACAAAACACCATTACACAGGTGTGGAAAATTAAGAAGCAAATAAGGAAAAAGAATTCTCTCATAGTTCTTAAAGTAAAAAAGCCTAGCCTCTTAGTAATACTGGCTAAGAATTAGATCAAATTTTATTTCCAAAAATCTTTCCCACTTCTCTGTTATAATCTTGTTAGTTCTGAAATCAATCTAGAAAAAAAAATTGTTCCAGCCCAATAAAGTTACACAAATGGTGATTCTTAGTTTGTCTATGTGATCAGCAGTGTTAACTTGAATATATATGCACAAGTAAAAAGCAGATTAATAAGCAACAGAATCAAGTTTTCCTAAGAGACATGCTCTTTCTGGTTAATGTGACATTTACAAACAAATCACATTCTGAGTTCTTACTCTACATACAGGAGACATGACGTGCAAGGTGCTGACCTCAAACCATACTGCATACATAGAAGCCTTCCAGAATCTCCAGCATCTCCCCAGAGAGGAGATGAATTTCTGATGAATTTCAGTAGGAAATTCAGAGAATGTATAGGTGGTACCAAAAGTGAGAAATGGCATGGAAAAAAAAGTGAAAGGCAGGAAAGAATTAAGTGTTAAGGATATGGAAAATTCCTGCTAAAACTGCTTCTCAAAAAAAAAAAAAAAAAAAGGTTTCCAAAGTAGGAAGCCATATTTCTGACCACTGACTCCTTAGGACTTGGGACAAATCTAAATGCCAGAAGTTTCTTCAGAACATCCAAAGACTTGACAGGTGCATGTTTGAGTTTAAGTCTTGGGCTCAACATTTATTAACGGTTGGCCTTCAGACAAGATAATTGTCCTGTCGCACTTCAGTGTCTTCATGTGTAAAAGGGGGTAGTAATACCATCACCTGACTCACTGAATCCTTGAGGCGGAGATCTTTTACCAACGATAACGCATTAAAGAATACAGGGAAGATTATGTGGTATGAACTGTCTAAAGCGGGGATAAAATTTTGCCAGATGGTGGCATGATTACAAAGGAACTCGGAGATGTGTGAGTGTATTGTCTCATTATTGTCACCACTGTCAAAACACTCTTCTTTTAGGTGGTCCAATTGATATAGGATGGCAGCCGAAGCAGAGTCTCTCTTGTCCAAAGCACTCGTTGTCTGGCTGGGGTCATTTTATACACCTCTTTGGAGATGCTAAATGGAAATATACTTTCTAAGTGCTACTTGCTCACCCAGAAGAACTCTTTGTCTCTTAAATAATAGCAAGGGAGGGTCTACTGCTTTCAGAATAAGGCTTCCTTCAGTCTACAACTTAGGGTTTCCAAAAATAAAACACTGGCTATGTTTATAAACCCATTTCAAAAGATCTGGATAACTAGTTATTAGTCACAGAACACTTACGGAGGAAACCAATAGAGCATCACACCAGGTCATTGTTAGCAAATGCCTATTTGGGCATCTTTAGTATGCCCGGTTCTGTACCATGCATTGTGTAAAAGTTTAAAATAATCGTAAACATTGAATTGTTGAATTTAAAATTGTTAATTTTATGCTATGTGAATTTCGTCTCAATTTTTTAAAATAAAGAAAAGAAATGTAAGGCTAATATTCCCCCTCAGGAAGCACAGATTAAAGTCTGATCAAGATGACAAGATTAACCTTCATTCATCCAAGAGATATTTATCGAGTGTGTATTTTACTCTTCACATAATCCCAAGCAATGTACAAACAATATAAATCACCTTAAGGTTATGTGCTAAATTGTGTTTTGTTCCAAAACTTCATGTCTAGAATTAATGGGGAAGAGATGAGTCCTGGCTTCTCAAGGAGGCAGAACTGTTCTGGCCATGAAAGAGAACATTGTAACTACAAGTGAAAAATGAAAAAAAGAGAGCTTTGAGACAGCAAAAAGTATAAAAGGTCACAAAGTAACCCTAGCATGGCTTGGATGCTGGACAGCAAGGAATCTACCTTGATTTCAATACTCTTGTAAGTCAGCCAAAAGAAATGCTACCTAGAATTCATCACGATTTTTTTTTTTTTTTTTTTTTGAGTTGGAGTCTCCTTCTGTTTTCCAGGCTGGAGTGCAGTGGCATGCTCACGGCCACTGCAGCCTTGATCCTTCCACCTCAGCCTTTCAAGTAGCTGGAACTACAGGCATGCGCCACCCCACTTAGTTAATTTTTTATTTATTTATTGTAGAAATGTGGTCTCACTAGGTTGCCCAGGCTGATCTTGAACATGTGGGCTCAGGCAATCCTCTCACCTCAGCCTCCCAAAGTGCTGGGATTATAGGCGTGAGTCATCGCGCCCAGCCTCATCAAGATACTTAACAGTGTTATTTGCAAGATGCAGAAATACAAACTGTGTGGTAGGTAGATCTTCAAGTATCTGAACAATCACAGGATGACCTTACATCTGAAGACAATTCTAGCAGAAGCATTTAGAATGGAGAGAAGAAGAAGGACTGGAATCCAGGATGTCTGAAACGAGGCTGTGGCAGTAACCCATTTGTGAGGCAATAAGGCCCGGATTGGGTCAATATTAATAGGAACACAAAGGGAATGAAAAAATACACACCAAAGAAAGGATGTCAGGGTTTAATCATTAGTTACAAGAAATGAGTAATGGTATAAGCTTATTCGGAGTACTGGAACTGAAGGGATAACAAAATGCCCAAGTGGAAATGTCTGGTAGGCAATTGAAGGTGTGGTACTAGAGACTGAGTGATAAATCAGAGATAGAGAGAAAGAGTTGAAATGTACTAGAATAAAGCTGATGGTTGAACCTGTGAAATAGAGGAGTTCTTCAGAAAGAAAATTTTAAAAGAGAAAAAGTTTGAGGTCTAAAATAAGTCTTAGGAAGAAACAAGTATTAGCTATTCCAAGATAGAAGACCAGAGAGCAAAGGTGATGTAGGAGGGATCAGAGGAGTAAAAGACTCTGGACAATGAGTGTGGTGGGAATCAATAAAGGAAAAATATCCAGGAAGGGTGAGCAACTGTATCAAACACAGCAGTCCTCAAGGTCAAGGCCTGACGCCTAAAGACCAACAACGGGGAAAATAGTTGATGGTGAAAGAGTCATCCACCGGGCACTCCACAATGACTCTGGTTCCCATGGAATTTCCATCCACTCTAACCACTTTATGTTAGAGAGCTGTAAGTTCCAGTTTGACACACACATACACACTCAACAACAACAACCGACTCTCTCAGTTATGAATTTGGTGAACCTAAGCATAAACAAGGGCCCCAAGTGAACTATACCACATTCTCCATTTAATGGAACTGTTTTATCAGGTTACTAGACAGTTATCAATTCAAGAAGTTATAAAATGTCCTTTAACATGCGAGGCAAACCAGTGACAGAACCAAGCCCTGAAGCAGGAGGTTCTGCCTTTCAGATTGTTATGGACTTGATTGTGTCCCCTCCGAATTCATATGTTGAAACTCTAACTCCTAATGTGACTGTATTTGGAGATACAGCCTTTAAGGAGGTAATTATGGTCAAATGAGGTCATAGGGGTGGGGTCCTGATCCAACAGAATTAGCGTCCTAATAAGAAGAGGAAGGGATACAAGAGTACTCTCTACTGGAGATACAGCCTTTAAGGAGGTAATTATGGTCAAATGAGGTCATAGGGGTGGGGTCCTGATCCAACAGAATTAGCGTCCTTATAAGAAGAGGAAGGGATACAAGAGTGCTCTCTACTGGTGCATGTGTGTGCACAGAGACAAGGCCATGTGACGACACAGTGAGGAAATGTGTCTGCAAGCCAAGGAGGGAGGCCTCACCAAAAACAAACCAACCCTTAATCTTGGACTTCCAGCTTCAAGAACTGTGAGAAAATAAATTTCCCTTGGTTGAGCCACTCAGTCTGTGGTATTTTGTGATGGCAGCCCAAGTTGACTAATATACAGATCATGGGTCTAATTTATAGCTTGCTTCTGCTCCATGGTCAATAGCCTAGGCATTAATACCTTCACTCCGTGTCTCAATCACTCACTGGGACTACGTTCAACGTTTATTGGAAGTTCTACTAACAGAGAAACCCAGACTGCAAACAACAAGTAATTTTCTACAGGTGTCCCAATGTATTTGTTCGTTAAAATGATTTCTTGCCGGGCTCAGTGGCTCAGCCTGTAATCCCATGCCTTTGGGAGGCTGAGGTGAGTGGAATGCCTGAGCCCATGGGTTTGAGACCTGCCTGGGCATCTCTACAATAAACCAAAAATCAGCCGGACATGGTAGCGCATGCCTGTAGTTCCAGCTACTTGGAAGGCTGAGGCGGAAGGATCGCCGGAGCCCAGCAGGGCGAGGCTGTGGTGGCCGGGGGCGGCCACTGCACTCCAGTCTGGGTGACAGAGTGAGACTCCAACTCAAAAAAAAAAAAAATGATTTCTCAACTTTACCACTAAACTCAAAGTTTATCAAGAGGAAAGCCACATGGGATAATGAAATATACTCAAGTTTTGAAGACAATTTTATCCCAGGATTACCTCTTGTAAGGGGGCCTTACACAGAGAAGAACAGGCAGATACATGGCTGCTAATTTAAGGAATTTCAGAAAGTCTCCCCTCCTGTATGAACTTCAACAGGTGTTTCTGTACCTCTGTTTCCCCATCTAAAAAATGAAGATAATAATAGAACCTATACCATATGGCTGTTGAGAGGAATGAATAAGCTAACATATGTAAAGAAGTTAGAACAGCACCTGGCACAAAGCACCATATAAATGTTAGCTATTATTGTTATTATTGTTGCTGCTGCTGATGACAAAGAATATTATTATTATTTACAAAGATAAGATCTCACTATGTTGCCCAAACTGGTCTTAAACCCCTAGGCTCAAGCAATCCTCCTGCTTCAGCCTTCAAGTAACAGGGACTACAGGAGTACACCACCACACTCAGTTGTTATTATTACTGTGAAATGGTTCTCCAGTGAGACTTCAGTGACCAACTTTCTTAGTTTGCTTGGACTCAAGTGTTTCCCAGGACACAAAACAGTCCTAGGCAAACTCAGATGGTTGGCCACTCTAAAGGGCCTCAAAATCTTACATTACTCACTTCACTGAGGGTTGTCACTGGGTTTCAAATGTTACCAGAGGACAGTTAGGTGCACTTTAAACCATGAACATTCCTTCACACTTTACTATGAGATCATTGACTTAGCAAGCAAAATTCTGAGAACATGAGCCACATGACAGATAAGCTCTGACGGACCTCTCGGCAGTCAGAAAAAGATCAGAGCATCAGGGTGTGTCCTGACTAGTCAAAGGTGCCAGCAGGGCATGAGGTATCTGGCACAAGGAGGTGAAAGGGGGGGCCAGCATGCTGGGGGGAAGGGAGGGAGAAAGAAAGAAGAAAATATCATCCCAGAGATGTGCTATTTCTCCTTCACAGTTTTATCAGAAACCATCCTTAGGTGGAGGTAATATCCCAGGGTTGTAAGAATCTCTTCTATAGATCATTATAGAAGGAATATTATGACTCTGAAGGACTGTGGCGATTCTGAGTCCTTTAGTAAACAATCTGAGTAAATCCTGGTGCCCTATGCCACAAATCCTGGTGTGACATGTGCTCACAGCCTGAGATTTGATTTCAGTCCAATGCCCTAAGGAAAGACACCGGATGAAAAACATTTGGTGTATGGTCAATGTGAAAAAAGGAGCAGTTATCAGAAAAAGCAACCCAGCTGACAAGAAGGGATTAAACCAGATCTCCAAAAGAGCCCTCCACGGCCTGCAGCAGGTGCTGCGCAATTGGTAGTGTCATCATGGACCACAGGATCAGCCAGGTGAAACAATGGGGATGGAGCAATGTGGGCGTGGAAACAGGAGATATCCAGGGCTTGCTTGCCTCTCAAGATCTGCTCTCTATAAACCTGCGAGGCTGTGGTTCTGGAACTTCAGAATGTAGAGCCACCTGAGGTACTTATTAAAGATGGTTCTCCCTGCTGCCCCTAGTGGATCCTGACTGGATATGCATTCCTAACACCAGCTTCCCAGGGGATTCTATCATGGAGTACCCCATGGACCACACTCTGAAAATCACTGCTGCAGGAATTCTGGATCGCACATAGATTAAATAACTTTAGAAATGGGTCCCAAAGGGGATGTCTGAGCACTTTTCAAAAGCGCTTCTGAAAACATTGATGGCAGGGCTGCCTTGGTAAGGAGAAGATCCTTTTATTTGTTGGTCCAGCAGCAAGGTTTCTAGTTGGGAGTGGGCCCTGCCAGCTCCACTTGCCCCCTCTGAGCCCACCCAGTATCTTCTTCAGGTCCCTGTCCCAACACGGAGCCCAACAGGGAGACAGATCAGATCTGATTTGAATCACTATTATGAGAATGTCAATTTGTTGGCTGACTAGTGCCTGGTTTACAAAAACAAGCAGCAGTAGACTAAAAAAGGGAAGAAAAGGCAAATCCGAGTGCAGAAGTGGCATATTGAGGAGTCTTTTCTTGGCTGAAGCTGCCGGAGGTAGGTGAGGACATTCAGATGCTCCACTGAGGAGCTCAGGTCTCCAGGAGGCCAATGACTCACTTGGCGTCTTAGGTTTTCCGTTTTTGGCAATCATAAAGCAACATGGATATGAATGATAGTGTCATTAGTGCATTTATTGCATTTGGATTGGTTGCTTACAAATCCTTAGGAGAAACTAGGAGCGAACCTAGTGTCATTTTTTTCTTAGAAACCTGAATTTAAAAAGCTTTCTTATCCCAAAGCCAGCATTCCTAAGAGAGCCTTTCAGTTCAGCTGCAGCCAAAAGGTAGTGGCATCACTTAGCAAAGGTGCAAATTATATAACCTGTGCCAAGTAAGCAAAGGGTAGAAGCCAGCCAGTCCCGCTTGTCTCGAATGTCCCTTTATGTGCTCTGACCCAGAGGTCCTAAAAACAGTCCAAATGATGGATACAATGGCAACAGTATTTCTGCCAGTGTCCCCTACTCTCAGGGATTTGGAAAATTCTAGCTCCCTTTTTCCTGACCCTAGTGTAGAATGAACTAGGTGGGATTGGGGAGGTTTTCACTCCCACTTCTCCACTTCTCCAGCCTTTCTCCCTCCACCCTTCTAATATGCAAGCACATGTTTTAATTAAACAAGTTTGAGATGTGGGGAACCACAGTACATTTTTTTTGAAGCTAGTTGTCATTGTTGTTTTGCCTTTTTCAGTTTCATTCATCCCTGTATCTCTTTTCTCCTCTCTTTTTTATTTTCCATTTTTTTTTTTGCTTTTTTGTCTTTTTCTTTGCCTGTCCTGCTTTTTTCTTTCCTGCTCTCCTTCTATCTCTTCCTCCCTTCCTTTCTCCTTCTTTATCACTTCCTCTTCCCTTCCACCCTTTCTTTCATTCAATTAACATTTATTTGACAACTAGATAGCAGGAAAACCAAGTGAGAAATGCTATTCTGACCTTAAAAGGACTGGCACTCATTCACTCACCACCTATTTTGTAGCTTTTTTTGCCAAGTATGGTTGCAGGTATTTGACACAAGATGAACTAAACAGAGTAATGATCTCTACCCTTAGGGAGTCTAGAAAAAAAGATATAGAGAAACAAAAAAAGAGGTAAAATACAGAAATGAGACCCAGCATTCAGATAGAAAATCATGAGCGGCTTCAGCCAGGATATGATGTTCAGTCAAGCCTGGAAGGAAATGTAACCACCCTGTAGGCAAAGGAGGACACATGTGCAAAGGCAAGAAGGTACAAAAAAGCACAGCCCATTTAGGGTCCTAGAAGTAGGTGATATGGCTCACATGGGGGGATGCCTGTGGGAGAGGGACAAGGCAAGGCTAAAGCACCAGGAAGAACCACAGCATCAAGGTCCTGATGTGCTAAGGAAAGGCACCTGCAGAGGTTTCTGAAGGCCATGGAGAACCACTGAAGGAATTCATATAGGTAAGTAACAAGACCAGATTTGCATTTGTAAAAGGTTATTCTGAGAAGAAGCTACTCTAATGGAAGGATTAAAAAAGGACACGGCCTAAGGGAGAGAGACCAATGAAGAGGTTATTTCAATAATCCCAGTGGGAGATAGACCTGGGTAGATATAAGAAAATTTCTACTCCTAAACACATACAGCCATATTTTTATTACTCAATATTGGTGTCTAGAGGCATTCTAATGTACATTTTTAGTCTTGTTCCAAAATGCATAACCTCTCTGTAGAAACAGTCACACATCCTTTCCTGTCGTCATGATGTCTGCCCTAAAGATCTCTATCAAAACTAATGGCCGATGCTTCAGCACCTGTGCAAAACCTTTTGGTGTTTTCTCAAAAAGTTAAACAGAGAGTAACCACATGACCCAGCCATTCCACTTCCAGGTACATCCCCCAAATAACTGAAAACAGGTACTCAAACAAATATATGTACATGATAGTTCTTTGCAGCACCATGCACAATCACCAAAAGGTGTAGCCAACCCAGATGTACATCAACAAATGAATTTGGTAAATAAAACATTATTCAGTCATATAGACGGAATGTGGTACTAATTACATACTACATAACATGGATGAACCTTTAAAAAAATTATGCTAAGTGAAAGTCAGACACAAAACCACCTATTGTAAGATTCCATTTATATAAAATGTCCAGAATAGGTAAATCCACAGAAGTAGAAAGCAGACTGGTTGTGGCCAAGAGTGGAAAAAGTGGAAGTTGGGGGTAACTGCTTAATGGGTACAGGGTATTATTTTGAAGTGATGAAAATGCTTTAGAACTAGACAGAGGTAGTGGTTACACACATTTTGAAAGAATTAACTACTACCAAATTGTTCACTTTAAAATGATTAATTTTATGGCATGTGAATTTCACCTCAATTTCTAAAACTTAAAAAAAAAAAAAACATGAATAACCCAATTTCGCTCTTCTCTTTCTTCAGGCTGATTCTCCCTCTAATCAATCTCCTGGTAACTGAAGTGCTAGAAGCCTGGCGTTGACCGAGGAAGCCCTCCAGAGCTGACACATGGCCCCAGATAACCACATTTTCCAGTTTCTCCTAAGGATGCTGAGAGTTAAGGGAGCCAATGGAATAAGAAAGGTCAGCAAGAATAGGTTTCGGTTTTCTCCTTTGAGTGGTGGAATCTGATAGTTTAAGAGAATGAGATATATCCTAAGTCAGAGCAGTAAGATGAAATCCAGGCAAGAAGGAGACATGGGAGAGAAGCTTAGTTTCTATCACAGAGGCAGCCCCGACAGGCTTCAAGGAAAGGAGCTCGAGAAATGCCTGCAGACTGCGGTGGTCGGCTTCTGCTATGGAAGTACCTCTGTTTCTTCCTAAGAAAAAAGTCTAATGAGGAAGCTGGAGTGCTCCATACAAGTAATAAACCTCTCTACTCAGGTCTTCGAGAAGGAGGCTTTCTGAGAGACCTTGTCTAGTAAACAAAGTTGCAAGGCATTACTTAGGCAAATTTAGAACTAAAAAAAGACGCTGTGGGGCTTAGAAAGTAGCAATCCATAATAGAAAGACCTGGAAGCTCTGGGTATGAACGTCATTTCTGCCACAAACTGTGTGTCATTTACCCTCTCTGTGCCTCAATTTTCCCATCCATAAAATAAGGATAATAACATTTACCTCAACTGCTCTTATGAGAATTACATGATATGTATATACCATCTAGAGTATTCAGAATAGTGCTGGGTACTATTCACGATTGATAACTGGTGTGAAACAAATATCAGCTCATTAGAATTAACAATGAAATAAACAATCCAATTCAAATGGATACCAGCTGTGTCCTACCTATGTGCCACACAAATAACATACGGATCAGCCCTAAAACAGTCCCTGGGTCATAGTAAGCCTTCAACAGAGAGTAACAACTACTTGGAAGAGGCAGCTAGAAATAGGATACCGAGGGTTATTATTTTTGTAAAACCAGACCAGTCTTGGATAGTGCTAACTACAAGACAGACAGACAGACAAAGCTAAGCACAGGCTACAAAAGATCTCTGAAGGTCCCCCTTAATGTAGGCCTGCTCTTTTTCCTACCCCCTTACCATACCCCACCTCTGTAGAAAAATGATCTCCAGAGAAGCTGGCAAAATGAATCCTGGTTCTCAGACAGTTAAAAAGAAAATGTAAATATGTCTCAGGTATGTTTAAAACTGGCTAATAGTTTGCCTTAGACCTTTAGAGCCTCCAAATAAAAAAAAGGACCTCAGAAGCAGCTAGTCCAGAACTTAACAGGCTGCCCCAGAAGAAAACAGGAACAAATGCACCAGAATGCAAATCAATGCCCTGATTCCTTCATCAAAGAAGGATTGCTATGGGGGGACAATATCCTCTGAACTAGAAGCCTGTGTCGTATGTGGTTGATTCACACTCTAGTGCTATGTTACTCAAAAACATTTGAAACATTCATATTCCTGGGAGTAAGGGGTGAATTTCAGGGAATTGTGTGAGAAGGATGAAAACTGGTTTCTAGCTTGCTCGCTGTTTTGCTAGCACGGTCTTCAACTGTTCAGACTGGCCTGAATGAATAGATGCATGAGTCAGTGAATGGCTTGTGGAAAAAAGAAGACAGGGTACATGTTTTGAAAGAAGAAGCTGAATACTAGGTGGGGTATTAAGAATGCAATTTCTTCCCTAAACTTAAGAAAATTAGGGACAACTCAGCTGTGATAAAAGATTCTGTCCTGGCTCAGGAAATGTACCTTAAGCGGCTCAGTCATCATCAGTAGAAATTCAAAAGGAAATAGAGGCAGTAATATGCATCAAACATGTTCCCAGAATTCTTCCAGTGCAAAGGAAGCTCTCCCTTGGGAGGCAGTGGCTCTCCTGTGCCTATGGGATCAGTCCAACACTTGGGTACCAAAGCCAGGCCTGACACCAGTAGGTCTCCAGCCTCCTTTGCTCTGTTTCTTCATTCAGTCTGCCATGCTCTCCTTTGGAGCCCTCAACCTCTTGTTTCTCTGTTTTAGGAAGAGGCTCTGGAGTCAAACATGTGGATTCAAATCCCGGCTCTATTATCTCCTAGCTGCTCCACCTTGGACAAATCAGTTAACATTTTCTATGTCTAGAACATGAGTGATAAAAGTGTCTACCTCATAAAGTCATTGTGAAAATTTAGGGAAAGAATCCATGTGAGCACTTAAACCATTCTGACCCTCAACAGATGGTAACTATTATGATGATTAATATTAGTGTAGCTTAAATATTACTTTAATGAAATTGTATACAGCCTAACTTCATGCCTCCAAATCTTTTTTGATTCCCAATTCCTTTTGTGCCTATGTTTAGATCCACTCCAAACCTTCTGAACTTTGTTCAGGACACCCTAAGCTGTCTTCCAATTATTAATATTAATATAAAACCTTTATTGAACTACTGTGTGTCAGGCACTTTCTTTAGCTCTTTACATATGTTATCTAGATTGATTTTATCACCATGATAACCATATAAGAATATTATTAGCCCCATTTTACTGATAAGGAAACAGTCTCAGGGAGCTAAACAATTTGTCCACGCTGAAACAGTTAGTAAATGGAAAGCACTGTGAGTCCAGTTCTTTTTGCATACATAAAGCCCATTCTCTTATTTTATGCTTCCTCCTGGTTATTTTACACACACAGATCTGGTCCTCTTGACTTAACTCTAAGTATTTTCATACTGGCAACACTTATTTTCATGACTCTTATAAGAGTTATCATCACTAGCACAGTGTTGGAAGTTCCATAGGTGCCTGTGAACTTTTCATTTAGATGCTCAGAAAAGAATGCATCTGTAAATGCTTACTGGCCATGTACTGGCCAATAGATAGATCTAGAATTAATTTATAAAGTTTAGACGTGTTCACAACAAATGAGCTTTTGTTGAACAAATATGTCAGTATATTTACATGCTAAGAAGGGAAAGAAGTCACCCAGATGCCCCCCATCTTAACATGAATGGCCCTGAGGAGTCAAGGACACATTCCTGTTGAAGGAATCTGCCACCTACATATCACAGCTGTGACCAAGGGTATCAGTGTGGCCCTAAAGTACTAACTGTAGTTTCACTATAATATACAGTCAGTAAACCCCACATTCTAAACCAGGGTAGTAGTGACTGTCCTAGTCCCTAGTTCTTTTCAATGCCACACAGAAAGTAAGGCTATGGATTAATAGAGTAATTTTATATAGATAGAATTATATCCATGGAACATTTCATAACTAGCTCATAAAGAACAAACTGGGATGATTTTTTTTATTTCTCTCATCCACAGGGAAATATCTGAAGAATAGATATTATAGAGAAATTTTCATTGTCAAGAGTCAGAAGAACTAAAATATGTTTTTTCTGTTTCAAATTATTATACCTTTATGTCTGATTTTTGGTAATTGGTTATTTGTTCATTTCCATTTGACTTTAGAAATTAACATGAGAAGGGTAGTTTGTAGGGGCCTCATTCAGAGAACTAACCTTGTTTGTGAAGGCACAGAGTTCAGATGTGACCATCACAGGCGTAATGACAATAATGATAGTAATACAGTTGCTAAATTACGATCTGAGCTTGGAATAAAAGAGAGGAAGTTGCAAGTATCCCATTTTCAAGACAATGTCCCTGAACATGTCCTTGCAAATGAGAACAAGTAAGATGAAACAGAGAATATATGATATACAGACAGGATTATTTCTAAATAGAATGCCTCAGCGTTTTCTCTGACAAGTCAGCAACTCTCTAAATGAGCCCCTCACAATTTCAAAGCTGCACCTGGCTTAATTGATTACTCTCATCATTTCCTCACTGGTTGGTACAAACCGGTTCCATTTCATTATGAACTGAGCACATCAACATCACGAAGCTATAGCTTTCATTCACTCATTGAATATTCACTGTGCTATATGTCTTTCTTATTCATCTCTTGCTCTTGCGTAGTTGAGGGAACGGAGACATGAAAGAATGGTCGAATTTGGTCCTTGCTCTCCAGCGTCTTACATTCCCAGAAACAGACACAGACACAGGAAACTGAAGAAGCCATATGAGGCTGCAAGTGGCTAATGTCCAGGGGAATGAGGCAGATGCCACTGGAGGAATTTAGAAAAGGTTGGAAAAGCTGGGAGGAGCCTCACAGAAGAAGTAAATAAGAGTTGAACCTTGCAAAATGTGAAGTCTATAAAGAGGATGTGGGTGAAGAAGGGCCTCCAAGAGGGAGGGAACGGTGTCCACAGTTCTTGACTGAGCACTGATTACTAGTTTAGCTGTGAGAGGACCACGCTGACAAGAGCAGGATCCTATGGAAATAGCTCGTTAGTAAAATGAAATTCTAAAATACCTTAAATCTTCAATTTACCTTTAGTATATCTCAAATTAATAAAATTGACTTACTTGTCTTTCCTTGACTTAAAAGTGACTGGTCAAGAAACTGTTAAGGTCCACACATACACAAGAATTTGTACACAAATGTTCACAGCAACATTATTCATAATGGCCAAGAAGAGTAAAAACCCAAATGTCTATCAATGGTTAAATGGCTAAATAAGTTGCAGTATACATACAATGAAATATTATTTGGCAATAAAGACAAATGAAATGCTGATCTATGCTACAACATGAATGAACCCTGAAAACATTATGCTTACGTGAAAGAAGCCAGTCACAAAAGGCCTGAAACGGTATGATTCCATATATATGAAATATCCAGAATAGGCAAATGCCTGGATATGGTCTAGGACTGAGAAAGTATGGGGGGCAGGGGGGAGAAATGAGGTGAACTGAAAAATACGTCATAAATGCAGCCAATTTAATAGCTAATTAGTTTAAGAGAGGAGAGGAACTCCTCCACTTTTGGATTGGTTGGACAATGATGCCACTGAGATTGGGAAACTAGGCCATTTCTTCTGACAACTTTTGAACTGATCTTCAGGAGCTCAGGTTAGAAGCCAAGTCCTGCACTGAAGGCCTCAATTCTTCAACTGTTGATCTTAATTACTGACTAAGAGTAAATTGTATGGCATGTGAATTATATGTAATAAAGCTGTTATTTTAAAAAATGTTACCAAAAAAACGGTGGGGGGTGGGGAACTGTTGTGTTTACTCTAAGGAACAGGGTCTAGGATTGTAGAGTAGAAGAGAGATGTACAATATTACCAATGTATTTACAATCAATATAGACTCAGTTTCCCTTATCACATTTGGGCCCTTTTAAAGATATAGGCCTTTTAATTTCCTAAGTCTGCTAACCTCCAATTTGATTTAAAAAAAAAAAAAAAATAGAGTGGCTGGGCATGGGTGTGTG
>NW_007258207.1:1208567-1246933 GCF_000164805.1 Carlito syrichta | reverse complement strand
CATGGGTGTGTGTGTGTGTGTGTGTGTGTGTGTGTGTGTGTGTGTGTGCGCGCCCCTTGTGAATCCCTGACAAATATGTCATGTTCAATCATTTCTGACCATTCCCTAGATCCCTTTTGATTCCTGAAGGAATTAAAATTATTGACTTTCAATTCATTCTAGCAACCATTTATTGAATGCCTGTCTTGGGGCAAACTCACAAGGCAACAAGACAAGCAAGGCTATGTAAGGATAGGGAGATGAATAAACCAATTAAATTTTACTTAAAGAAAGACATTCCTACTTCAAAGTGTTCACTACTCCAAGTAAGACAAGTGCATGGGAACTTGAACAGGGGAAACCAAGGCTATGAGCCATCATTAGTTCTTGGGCTGAACAGGGCAATAATTTGACCCAATGCTTCTCAAAGTATCTACATGAAAATGATTTGGGGAGTGTTTGCCAAAAATATGAACCCTAACCCTCATCCTAGACTAACTGAATCAAAGTCTTTGCGAGGGAGGCCCTAGAAATATATATAATGTATAAACTAACATTAACTATTCCATCCCACAAAGTTCACCCAATCTAAGACACCAAGATGGTTCGTAGCTTGGTTATGAGGCTTGGTGTAATAACAAAACCAGCATCTCCCTCATTGTATTCTGCTGCATATTAGTTAGGTAGTTAATAGATATTGCTTAAAGAAAAAATGTATTCTGAGATCGAAAAGTTTGGGATATTTTGGGGTTAAATAAATTTTAAGTATGGTAATTACAAAACTTATTTGACTCAGGGCCTATTTTTTCCACATGTATCAATACTAACTTAATGTCTAGAAGCCCATTTACCAAAAATAAGAGGTATGAGAGACTAGAAAAATACTACAATCCACTCCTAAATAGAGAAAGAAACATATATGAGAACAGTATACTTCAAGTTTCCCCTATAGTTTCCAAATATGGCATAATAGGGTATATAAGGATGGATACAGGGCCCAGAATAGAGCTGGAACATAATTATTCTGCAGCAAGTTCCTGGTCACTGGGGGTCCCAAGTGTCTAGAACAAAACTATTTCATGACCTTGGGATGAACTCACTCTTAGTCAGTAATTAAGATCAACAGTTGAAGAATTGAGGCCTTCAGTGCAGGACTTGGCTTCTAACCTGAGCTCCTGAAGATCAGTTCAAAAGTTGTCAGAAGAAATGGCCTAGTTTCCCAATCTCAGTGGCATCATTGTCCAACCAGTCACCTAATCCAAAAGTGGAGGAGTTCCTCTCCTCTCTTAAACTAATTAGCTATTAAATTGGCTGCATTTATGACGTATTTTTCAGTTTACCTCCTTCTCTCTATCCCCACTACTACTGCCCTATTTCAGGCTTCCATCCACTCACACCTGTACTACTTCCACAGCTTTCTAATTGGACTTCCTACCTGAATTCTTCCTCTCCTCAGATTCATCTTCTACCCTGAACAACACACAGTTGATCATACCACTTTCCAGTTTAAAAATCCTTCAATAGGTCCCAATTACCTACTGCAAATATTTTCTCCCAAAATATGTTCTGCAAAATACCAGTACAATGCATGATTCACCAAAAAAAGGGGGCTCTTTTCAAATTGGAGGCTGGGTATCTTAATGTGTAGGTACAAAGACAAGACTACTTATCAGTGCCTGGCCTGACCCCAGTAGAGCAGAAAGGTCCAATAATTCCTTGGAGACAAAGGACCTGGAGACAGGCCCAATGAGTAAACCAATGATAAACTGCTTCCACAGTCTATCAACATCCTTGACTAGGCAATCTCAGAAGACATTCAACACAAGTGTTTATAGGATAATGGTCACTTTTCACACTTCTACAGATATGGTATTGTTCTCAGTCAGAGCCTGCTAAATATCCTCACTTTCTGCAGGAAGGCAATCTGGAACTTCAAAACTATGCATCTTCTGTTAAATACAGGGAGGTGAGGCTTTGTGTTCACAGCTTCTTTGCAAGCTCTAAATTAGGAACTGAAAAATTCAAATACCCTAAGAATCAGATGAATCACAGCTGACAAAATTCTGGCTGAGTTTCCAGAACAAGGTGTCCGATAGGTGCCCTTCCCCCAACCTCCTCAAGACATCTTCTTAGTAAACTCATCTCTAAGTTAGAAAGATCTTCCACATTTGAGTTGGCTGCTGGCTGGCATTTTGCAAGCCAGTTTCTCTATGTAAATGCAGCACTCAGATGAAAAATCTAACAACTAGTTGCACATATTACAGCCAGAACATATTTTAGTTAAAAGCGATATAAATCAAAACATTCACAGAATCTAGATTATGCATTTTTTGTCCCCTTTTCTATCTTATCCTTGTATTCGTCTGGTTTTTTTCCTTGATTTTAAATTTTGGGGGAAAATTCTCCTGCACTAAATTTGGAATGTGGCATGAACAAATTTTTTTAGCTACCTTTATATCCATGTATAATTCAAAACCAAAGCAAAACAAATATCATATTTATCAACATACTATTCAATTCTAATAAAATCCTGATAGTTATAATAGTTTGCAGTTTGCATAATTTTTTTATATTGTAGCTTTGATCCAAGGAATTTCACACACACACACACACACACACACACACACTTTATTCACAATATGACAGCTGATGAAAAGCATCTACAACAAATGGCAACAGTGTACTCAGTTATAAGATCTGCCTCATCCCTCTTATAATTCTCTTCTCTATCCTAGTAACAACTTAAGAATCTGAGCAATAAAAATAACATAAGAAACCAATCTTTAAAAATAATGTGTATGCATTTAAATCATGAAAATAAAAACCTTCAAGAAGTTTTCATAAATATGTATGCTAGCTTAACTGTAATACAACCTCTTACCTATAGTATTTAAAGACTTATGCAGTACCTCTCTACTGAGTGTCTCTGTATACCACAAACCAAGGACATACCTTTCCAGTAGTAAACATCTGAATCTTAGAACCTTATTAAACGAAACAACTGAGACTCATAGCAGTCTACTTTATTCTTTGTCTCTAGAATTGGTTGTCTGCTGTGACCACTGGCACAGTTTGGTAAGCATAAGGGCCAGCTTTCACCATGGAGATCAGGTTGGCTCTGACCTGGCAGGTATTACTAAAGACAGGGATAAAATCTACTCCCCCTGAGTCCTCCTTACCCTCCAATTCTTGCCATGGTTGTTCAGAGAGGTGAGGCATCTGAGGGCTTGGGCATGTGACACCACCACAGCAATCTGTCTTAGGAAGGGCAGGGAAGCAAAGGCCAAGATGAACATCACCAGTGAAAAAGCCTTCTGTTCCAGGCACTGAAGAGGCATGATTTTCCCATCTCCCAGAGATGGGTCACAGTCACTGTCCTTGATCAACTGGTCCACCAGTCAAGGGTTAGTATTCTTTCTGCTCTCTGAACTCTAACATCTAGTCAGTGTATGAATCTATTCCCATCTACATTTCACAATCCCTAACAATGGGAAGCAAGGGTCTTCATTCATTCCATTCTAATCCTTATCACAGCTTCCAGATTTCTCTACTAATTTCACTTGTTTTTCCAAAACAGACACCCAAAACTTCTAATTAAAGTATAACACTTGCCGGGCTCGGTGGCTCAGCCTGTAATCCCAGCGCTTTGGGAGGCGGAGGTGAGAGGATTGCCTGAGCCCGCAGGTTCGAGACCCGCCTGGGCAGCGAGACCTCATCTCTACAATAAATAAAAAAATCAGCCAGGCGGTAGTGTGCACCTGTAATTCCGGCTACTCGGAAGGCTGAGGTGGAAGGATCGCCGGAGCCCAGCAGGTCGAGGTTGCAGTGGCCGGCAGCGGCCACTGCACTCCAGTCTGGGCGACAGAGTGAGACTCCAACTCAAAAAATAAATAAATAAATAAAAATAAAGTATAACACTTGTAGAGAAATGTGCACATATTACATGTATACAGTTCAATGGATTTTCACAAATTCTACACACTGTGTAACCAGCAACCAGTCAAAATAGACTTTTTAACAGAGATACACAGGGTCTGATTCACTTTACTAAAACTAGTAAGGCTTGGTCTTCGAGCTATTATTTTCCGTGGGCTTTCTACAGCTTCCAAAACAAGTTCTGCTTTCAACACCACAAAGGAAATGCTCCTCTTAGCTAAGACATATTAAAAGTCAATATATTTTTAATAAGAAGGGTATCATCAGAACTGTAAAATCTCACATTGTAATCCCTATTCTCACTGTGTTATATGGTAGGAATCACAATATGATGGCAATTGGAGAGATCCTAATAATTATTCTGTTCTGGTCATTACAGTAGAGTACATCTAAGCCACAAGTTAGTCTGATATATACTTTCCTACATCTTCTCATTATCTGCAGAGACCTTTGAGTATTTGAAGACAGTCATGGAACGTCTTTTAGCTTAGCTTCTCAAGCTTTCACCAAAAACTTAACATTTAAATCTTATTCTCTCCCATTACTAGACTTTGTTGAGGTACTCTAAAGTCTTCATTTAAAAAAAAAAAGAGCCGGACTCGGTGGCTCAGCCTGTAATCCTGTGCTTTGGGAGGCTGAGGTGAGCGGGTTGCCTGAGCCCATGGGTTCGAGACCCGCCCGGGCAACTTGGCGAGACCTCGTCTCTACAATAAATAAAAAATTAGCTGGGCGTGGTAGCGCGCGCCTGTAGTTCTAGCTACTTGGAAGGCTGAGGCGGCAGGATCGCTGGTGCCCAGCAGGTCAAGGCTGTGGTGGCCGGGAGTAGCCACTGCACTCCAGTCTGGGCGACAGAGTGAGATTCCAACCCAAAAAAAAAAAAAAATTTTCCAGTCTCAGTGGCTCAGCCTGTAATCCCAGCGCTTTGGGAGGCTGAGGTGAGTGGATTGCCTGAACCTGTGGGTTCGAGACCAGCCCGGGCAACTTAGTGAGCCCTCATCTCTACAATAAATCAAAATTTAGCTGGGTGTGGTAACACGTGCCTGTAGTTCTGGCTACTTGGAAGGCTGAGGTGGAAGAATTGTCAGAGCCCAGTAGGTTGACACTGGGGTGGCTGTGAGCGTGCCACTGCATTCCAGCCTGAGTGACGGAGTGAAACTCCAACTCAAAAAAAAAAAGTACAGGAATTAAAATCCGGGTGACTTTGCAGTGGCATTTTTTCTACCTATGAAAGCCAACACACATGCCCAGTGGAAAATGACCAACAGTAGCTCCTTTAGGGCTACACCAGCATCTTCAGAGATGTGCTTTAAGAATGCCTTCAAATTACAAGCTTCTGTCTACAGATGTAAATATATACTCAGACAATATAGCAATACAGATGGAACCAGATCACCTCTTCAAACCACCCTCTGCCCTTCCCTACTTAGTGCTCTTGCACTGTGTGGCTGACCTCTAAACTCTGCTCTGTGGCTTGGGTTGGGTTTGGCCAGTAAGTGTCCTGGCATAGAACAGACTAAGGGAGGAGAATGAGATTAGGGTATTTATCCCCTGGCTTCCTTCCGGTGGGATGCCCTCAGGCTGCCTGTATCCCTTCTCAGGGAAAGCTGCATCCTTCTCAAGGTAGGTTTCTGGACAGAACTCAGTCTTCCCAGGTTTCTATAACCATGCCATTTCCTAGTCCTGTTGGGCCTAGGGGCAGTAGCAACTCCGCAGTTACCAGTCCTGGGGTCGCACTATCCCTTGTAGTTTCCTTACACCCTACTGATACCTTTTCATTTTATTAAACCCTCTCAGTCTGTCCTAATTTGAGCATGTTATCTGTGTGTTGTAGGTATTCTGAGTGATACAGCAACACTTTTGCCTCCAGAACATATAGTCCTGGCACCATTTACAAATATTGCTGTCCCTTTTGCCTTTTAAAAATATTGCTACTGAATCTTATAAAAATTTTTTAATTGGAAGCTCATGGAGATGAATTGTAAATGAAAAAGACAAAATAAAAATGGAATTTGGATGCTCTTGGCTAAGGCCAAATGTAGCATTAACTTGCAACTGTCATCAAGACCAGCGTACAAATCATGAGACTCTAACATTTCCCTAAGACCCAAAACTTCTTTCTGATATTCTCTAGCATAGAGATTTTATGTTCATTGAAGTTCTATGGATGTATTATCATTTTAATCCACAATAGCTTGGGACTTCAAACAGTATCATAAATCAACATCCAACAACAGGGAAGAAAGAAATTGGGAAGCAAATCTGATCTCCAAGTAGATAAAGGTCTCACCATTTGGGTCAGAGAGCAATCTGTTCTGTGTCTTGGAGATTCTTCCAACTCCCAACTGCTTTGTAAGCTGTCAAGCACCATACAAATAGTATGATTATACCACTCTTCAGAAGTTGATTCCAGGCTTTTATAGTATTAACCCTTCAAATTTGGTATCATAAAAAAAAACAGTCCTCTGGAAAGAGACGTGAGAAGAGTTCTAGTTCCAGTACTATTACAAATTAGGTAATGTTAAACATCTAACCTCTCTGATCCTCAGTATTTTTGTCTGTGAAATGAAGAGGGTAGATAAAACTTCTCCAAGCTGTGTGTGTGTGTGTTTTTGTGTGTATGTGTGTTTTAAATCAAATGATTACAACAGAAAGTAAGTAAATTATTTCTATGGAATCTGGAGGCCATATCCTAGAGGTGCTTCCCATAATCAACAAACCTCTTTGAAGTTTTATATTTCAGGTTAAAAATGTTAAGGTAAATTAGATTTATTCTCAATCAAAAAAGAATGTTTGTTTTAATATAAAAATGTTTTACAATGCTCAACCAATACTTATAAATCTTAAAATGTGCTAATCCTTTGATCAAGCAATCCTACTTCTCTGAAGCTATTTTTTGAGTCAAAGTCTCACTCTGTTGCCCAGCCTGGAGTGCAGTGGCACATTCACGGCTACCACAGCTTTGATTTGCTGGGCTCAGGCGAACCTTCCGCCTCAGCCTTCCAAGTAGCTGGAACTACAGGTATATACCACCATGCTTAGCTAATTTATTTACTGAAGTGACGAGGTCTCACCAAGTTGCCCAGGCTGGTCTTGAACTTCTAGGCTCAGGCAATCCTTTCACCTCCACCTCTCTAAGTGTTGGGATTACAGGCGTGAGCTACTGCATCCAGCTTTCAGAAGCCATTTTAGGGAAATGCTCCAAGTGTGCACAAAGATTCATGTAAAAGAATGTTAACTGTAGCATTTATCTGCAGGACTGAAAAATGAGAATACTGTAAATATCTATCAGTGGGCAAAATTCATTAAGGTAAAACCACATTGTACAGCAATATGTCATTGTTTATTACAAAGAATCAATTGTTATGAAAAAAGACCCATAGTACACTTTTAGGTGATGAGGGCAAGTCACAGAATATTATTTATTATTATCTTATTTGTATTTTTTATTACAAATATGATGTGTGCTTGTAAGTATATTTTTCTAAACAGTCTTACTCATCAGTGCATAGAAATGGATATACATTGAATTACTAAGAACAGTTACCAGTGGGGAGGGCAGAGGATCAAGAGATCATCAAGATTCAATTTTTTATATTATATATTTTTGTATTATTTAAATATTTTTTTCCCCAAGTACCCCATTTCACCGAATCTAAGATACCAATGATAGATTACGTACTTACCACTAAGGGGGAAAAAAACAATACTGTAAGATAACATTTATTTTAAGATGTATCCCATGTTTGATATATTAAATATTGGGGGGTGCCACTGGATCAATAAAATAGAATATATGACTTTTGGTATTTTTTATAACATAGAAAAAATTACCATTGACACTCTAGGAATATGCATCATATTTTATGTACCAAATTTTGGGTTTTCAGTTGACTAACGATAGAATTTGGCTAGCAAATGATCTTTTCTTTTTAAAATCTAATATCTACCTAGGTTTCTTTGATCTGTGTGCTTTCATTCCTTACTCTACTCTGCAAGATCCTCGCATTTCACAAAGGACCCTGTGCATCATGGTAACTAAATGTTCTGTGTTCTCCTACCTTATCAGCTTTACCTTAGTTTCATTCCTATATTTTAATCATTAACAACAGGATCAAGTGAGAGATGATTTTAAAATCTGAAAAATAAATTCTTAATACCATCACTTGAATCAACAGAGCCATTGAATCAAATGAACCCTGAGATATGAATCTCTAGGACATCATTTGAAATTAGATGATATTAGGCTATCAGTAAGTCTTTGGAAATAAGCTAGGGAAGTATTCTGTTTTTCTGCTAAGCATTTTAGCATTATATTCATGATAGTTTTCTAGCTTGATGATAAATCTTTGCCTCCAACTTTTACTTCATTCAAGCATTATTTAAAGGAATAGTTGAAAACTTGGGCTCATATCAAGATTGCCTCTTTCTCATCCTTGTGTCCTTTCACCTTCTTACAGAAGAAAATTAAACAGATTAGACACGGTTATTTCTTTTAAAAGTAATGAATGACTGTTTATAAATTAATGAATATTCTTAGCAAGGTGGCATGAATGAATAAATAAATCAACATTAACGTCTCTTAGAATTTATCATATTCCTGTGTTTTCCAATTGATTGACTTTAGAACAGCCAAATGGATAATAATCATAAAGAGTTGAAGAAAATGCTGTAAAGCGAGAAAATATTGAACAAATATTCTTTATGACTAGGCATCACAATCATAAAAAATGATTTGAAAAATTTTTTTATATCAACACTCTCCTAGCATTGCTCAGATACCTTTGCCAAGAAGGAAAAATAATTTAAAGCAGAAATATCTTTCCTCCATCATCTGGAAGAATTAGGAGAAACTTACTTCTCAACAAGCTGTTGCTTTTGATTTTTTTTTCTTAGAGATGAGACTCAAGTATTTCCAGCTCAAGTTGCTGTGGGCTGGAAGAGCACCATGGGTATTGGCAAGCAAACAAGCAACAGACAAAGCATCTTTCTTGGCTTCTAGTGTTAAAAGCCTTAAATAAAACATTTCCCCTTTCAAACATCCAGTCTTCTCAATGAGGTATACCATACACACCTTCTTCCTTCAAAGATTCTGAAAAGGCCAGACATTCAGACTCATACAGTCTAAGCTCTGACACCTTACTCAGTATGTACAAAACAACAGTAATTGAGAATTTCAAAAGCAAATGGCATTTGGTGGCATTTGTATCCCAACTGAAGAAAATACTTACCAGCAAAAAAAACTCACAAAATTTTGGGTGTCAAGAATTCTTAGAAATGATCTAATCAAATTTCATTTTATAGAAGGAAAAAATGAAGATTAGAGAGATTAAATTTCTTGCCCCAGGACACTGATACTAAGTGGCAAAGATCAAGACTTCCAACTCCTGGTGTTCTTTCAATTACACCCTACCACTCCCTTTTCCAAAACAAAATAATATAATAAACTAATCATAAGTTTACCCATCAACCACTATAAAATTTTTTGGAAATCACTATCAAAAACCATGCAAGGACTCTGAAAATAAACCAAAGAATATGGTGGGACTATCAGAACCTGTAGAGAAAGAGGCAAAATTAGGTACCAAACATGTAAATATGTTCATAATATACATAACAATAATAGTAGATAACTATTTAGATTTAGAGTCTATTATCACTGACACTTTAGAGATGAGAAAACCAAAGGACAGAAAGTTTAAGAAATGTACTCAAAGCCACAAGCTTGGAAGCTGGAACTCAATCCCTGGAAACTTGGCGCCGAGCCTCCACTTTTAATCATGACATTGTGACGCTACACAACTGTTTCATAATATAAAGTACAAAAAGTAAACTTGACATTTTCCTGGTTGATAGACATACTTAAGTAGAAGATAACATTTTTAAAGCCTGACGGAGATTTTAAAAGATTGAGAAGCAGTTTAACTACAACCCTTTCAATCACCAAACTTTTCAACAAAGCTACATTGAAGGTCAGAATCTTTTTTCTACACGATGCTCAAGCTAAAAAGAAAAGAAATATTAAGGAATAATAAGAATTAAAAGGGCAAAATAAAAGAGTTGTTATTCA
Source organism: Carlito syrichta (assembly GCF_000164805.1). Lineage (NCBI taxonomy): Eukaryota > Metazoa > Chordata > Mammalia > Primates > Tarsiidae > Carlito > Carlito syrichta. The sequence continues at coordinate 1,236,951 of NW_007258207.1, read as the reverse complement.
CAAACTACACCATCAAGTTTCTGAATATTGACAGTTGCCAATCTTCATGTCAGGGTGTAACTTCTAGATCAATTCCTCTGAATGAAAAAGCTAAAAGCAAATTCAAAACATCCTGTTTTATAGCTAATGCTTTTCAATATTTCTGACAACAGATGCACAAGGAAAAAAGTATATAAGAAGTACTAATAGTGTGGCACCAATTAAGAAGAGAGAAAATATTTACAACTAAAACTATATGGTTATGTTATTAAATATATATCTATGTAGAACAAGAGCAAGTATTGGCCTATTTTGGTCTCAAAGATTGTCACGCGAGCTCTCTGGACTACCTTTTTTTGGCATTCCAATGAGTACTGTAAAAATAGCTGCACAGTTTTATCTTAGATTCTTCGAAGTCTGAAGAAGTTCAAAGTCCATCACATAAAAGTCTATAACTTCCAGCCTGCTGTCATTATTTTATATGAACTGTAAACTTCCTCAGGTTTTATACACTAAGATGTATTGAGGCCAGGGCATGAGTTTACACACCAGTGCCCTAGGCTCAAGTGAGAACTCACACATTCACCCAATGAGACCTTTCCAATGTGACATGTTAAAGCTTTTACTGGTTTGCACAGTTCCCATGGCCTAATACAAATGCATGAAAGGCACCTAAATCAGTCTGATTGTGTAGATGAGAACACAGAACCTACATCTGTTGAGCTTTTTTAGTACAATAGTTAACTTAGCCTCATGGATATCTGAGTTCATGACTTGATGATTCTTTGAAAGGACTAGGAGGAGAGGCAAGAGAAGGGAATGAAAAATGATAACTAGTACAGTAATGCCCTCTTGTCCTCCTTAGGTGGCTTCGTTCACCTAGGTAAGAGACGTTGAAGGGGAGATGGTGGCCAGAACAGAGAGAACTGTCCACATAGAAATAAGGTCCAAGCTGAACCCTCATAAAAAAAGAAGAGAAAGGCAACAGGAAGCCTTCCTCCTCTACCATAAAAGAATGGTTTTCCTAGTTATTGCCGACCTTAATACGAAACATCATGCGCCACAGAATAGTGTAATGTCCATGGAGTTCATACACAGGGAGTCACAGGGCCTTATTCTAAAATCCTGGATGAATTCATCATAACCTAATAACAATAAGAACAGCAGCAGCAGAAAAGACCCAGAAAGCACCTGGGGAAAGGCAAGAATTGATACTAATTCTTCCGTCTGTCAGTTGAAGACAGAAAATTAACAAGAAAGTGGCAAGATCAACAATCTGGGAGGGGCAAATTCTTGAAATCTGATCAGATTTAAGGAACGTCTGTTTAGATCCAGGCCAATTACATCTAGAAATCTTTTCAATGTATATTTTAGAAAACCATCATTGTTAAAAATCGATTGATTGACAAGAAAGCCCTGTTCATCATTTACTTAACACACCCTAGCCAAATACCAAAATAGCTCAGCTGATTAAAACAAGTTGATTTTCTCAGTCAGATTTCTTACACAAATCACAAGCAGCATTTGTTTTTTTTCTCTGGTCAGTGATGCCAACATCCACTCCTTGGATTATTTTACAGACCAATCCTCGTTCTCTATAAATAGGCCAGAAAGACTTTCTGACCCCAGAAGGGATGCTCTGATCCACCAAACCATACAGATCTCTGGCCTTGTTTCCAAAAGAAATGTAATTCTTACTATCCCTACAGTGTTTTTCTGAAGGTCCTTAAACACATAAATCCTTCTGTGTGAAATTTATCTTCCTCCCTAGCAAGAACAAGGACGTATCTTCATATTTAAAATAACTTTATTATATCTTTGAAAGTAGCACTCCTTTATTCTCTTATGGCTGTGTTGCCTTTCAACCTCTGGGGTATCTTTCTTTACATCGAGAGCAGTTAATTTTCCTTCTCCAAAAGCTCTACAGTAAAAACCTCCCATTAGCATTAACCGTCAATCAGCAAAGCATGAAACATATCTATATATGAATGTATGAAGGTGTACAGTATATGCGCACACGTGGGTACAGACATTTAGACAAACATACATAGTTACACAGCTTACAGAAAATGAATAGTTTAAATAATTAACAAAAACTATCCTTATAATAATGTGTAGGTACATACAGATTTAAACATGTGCTTTCATATTATACATTTAAATATTATATACACATTATAGTTTGTAAAACTTCACTTTACCTTTCACATCCATAAGATTTCTAACAGTTTTACTAAATAAATTATGGCTCCTTTCTATGATTGAAAACATTTAAAGAACATATTTTCTCCTCTGGCAATTGCCCTGCATTATGATCTGATCATCTTTTGAATCGGAAAAGATCAGGTCTCTCCCTCTAAATGCTTTAGAATGTAAGCATTTGGAAACGGAAGCAATTGTGTCAGAGAAATCAACTATTAATTCTACATGCAGCTAATCCTGGCTTCACTTTACAAAAATTTATTCTAAGAATCTGTATTTCAAGTTGCTCAAAATTCCAGGAGGTCCATGTAGGAGCTTTCAATTTTGCAAAGCATCTCCTGCACAGGCCAGTTCTAGTCCTGGTGTGCTCAGTATCTTCTCAAGTGAGAACAGTATTTAACAGAATAGAAAGCCACACACAGTAGCAGGTTGAGAATGACCTATTTACATATATGTACATCGATTATCTAAAAGGGTATGTAGCAATATGTTAACAGTGATTATCTCTGTGTGGTGGGTCTTAGGCAACTTTTTCTGCTTCTCTGCTCCTTTCATATAGCCCTATAAGAATATCCTTCTTATAGTTTGTGTAATAAAGCTGCTGAACATCTATTCCTAAAATAATTCCACAAACATTAAAATACACAATGAATCCATTTATAAAACATGTGGACACACCAAGGAGCAGATCTACAGAAATCTGTTGTGAATCAGATGAAAATACATAGTGGACACGGGGGGGCTCAGTCCTTGAAAAACACTTCGGTCACCAGGACCTGTATTGAGAAAGACATGGTGGGAGGCAGTGAAGGTAGAATAAGGCAGCCCTTATACAGGAGACAATGTTGGGAGAGTCTGTGTGCATGACCCATTGTAGCTGGCCTGGCCTAGGTATGGCCTCAGCCGTAAGCACACACTTCACTATCCATATCAAGGTAACACAAGAAGTAATGTGGTGTTATGTATGAAATCTCCTGTTCTTATACAGAACCTTACTGTGGAGCACTGAATGATCTTTTGCACTTCTTCGCAATTCTGAATGATCCAGGTTCTTAACTACCTCCTGGAAACCAGAGCAGAAATTAATGGACTTTCCCAAAAAGACTCCACAGGATTCAAGATTCTAAACTGCCCAGACTCAAGTGTATTTCAGCATGTTCCTCATTCCTCTCTCTTCATATATACAGTACGTGAAATACAGAGGTTACAGACTAAAATCTAGGGCACTGGGAGTATACTATCTACTTTTGGACCAGACTCTTAAGAAAAGCCTCGCATCACAGTACCAAAATCTCTCTCATACTGTGGGGATGTGAGGTGCTAACAGTGTATAATAATGCTTTATTCTTATTCAGAATAGAATAAAATAGTCCCTAGGCGAGATGATCTTATTACAGGCTTGCTGTGTGAACACATTGGCTATAATCACTTATCACAAGTTAACCCCACACAACCCACACAGATATTTTCAACAACACAGAGCTGTAGGATATATGTGGATGACTCCCCAACCCCCCCAAAGGAAGTGCCGTACTCAGCTTTTAGTGCCTGTATATTCTCGGACTGCAGCTGGCCATCTGAGAAAAGCCTCTCCACGCCTATCCACAGACCTGTTCCGAGAGCTTTGCTTCAATCTGGGCAAAACCCCACACTTACAGCCATAAATGCATTGGCACTGAGAAAGACTGCTGAGGATGTGGCACTCCAGGTGTGGCTTTATTTGTCACTTCACCAGGTCAGCTATTTAGGCCTAGTCTTCTCCATTGGCTTGAAGCTCTGTTCACACCATCTTGGGTAACACATCACATTATTCTTCCTTATAAAAACAAATAAACTCAAATGAGCATTCAGAGTCAGTTCACCCCTCCGAACATCTGCCTTTCCCTCTGACTTATGTGACATGGTTTTGAGCCCACCCACCTGAAAGCCTCCCATACTCTCAACTGAGGGTTGGCCAGATGCCCATCTTCACTCCTCGGGATTCCCACCTTCCTCACCTCCGCGGATGTGTACAGCCCCGAGGATCTCAGCCTGTTGGCCACCACTGAGTCACCAAGAGCACAGCACTGCAGTACCTAGGACTACCCGCCATCAACTATCGCCATGGAGTCAAGTCACTGCACTCTTCACTTCCCTCCCTACAGAAAAACTCAGCTGTCCTGTGAGGCTAGACCAAAAGGGGAAAAAAAATGTTTTCATACTTATAATGGCTCCTCTCTGAACCAGTGCATCTGAAATGTATATAGTTCTGGAGAACAAGGAGCTGGATACATTAGTTCCTAGTCAACTCTTCAAAGCAGTCAGTTTCTAAAGGCATTTCTGAAATGACTCCAATCCACTTCAGTGCAATACATTGCCCAAGTTTAAAATCAGTGGCTGAAAATAAAACTTATAATTCAATAAGGCATCACATGTTTCATATCTGAGTGTGAAGAGAAGGGGCATAAGAAACAATCAGGCCTCCTGAAGAACCCAGCCGGGAAAGCTGGTTTACCAAACTCCTATAATTTCCTTCTCCATTCTCCCACCCCACCTGCAAGTGTGGCCCATCTCAGTTTCAGTCACCAATGTTTTAGACTACAGTCCCTGGCAATAAACTGACAGTCTGATCAATTATGAGCATGTTGGGCAACATGCAGAGAGACTTTGCAGAAACAGAGTTAGAGTTAGAACTAACACACAGACAGGAAGGAAAAATGGAATGCCTTATCAGAACTGAGGATTTCTATCTTTCATGGATAGCGCATCATTTCATACATACGTCTGCACTGACGTATACCATAGGGGTTTTTTTGGTTATAATCTGTTTATTTGGTGGTTTAGCCAGAGAACCTTATATAACACAATCCAGTTTCAAATGTAGCAACATGTATGGCATTGCACTAGTATAAAATTCAGACTCCCCAAAGCTCTTTCCCTTAGCCACCCCCAACCATTCCACCTTGCAAGGATTCTATGTATTGATGGAAAAAAAACAACAACCAGGAACTATCACCAGCAATAGTAAAATGAGAGATTCGGAAATCAACTTTACCCTATATTCAAAAGCTTGAATTCTATGGTATGCTTTTAGGAATTTCAGAAAAACCATCTCATCCTGATTTCAACAGACTTGCATGAGCCTGACCTCCAGGGAAAAGGAGTAGTCCGGTATTCTAAACCAAAACACACGTGAGTCTACTTCGCTCTTCCAGGGTAAAGTATAGGCACACTACCCGCTGCCTCTGCGCTGGGGTGCTGTATGACCACAACCTTTGCATCTGATTTCCTTAACAAAGAAGCAGTAGATCTGCACTGCTTGTTTGGCCAGAAAGCACACAATAATACAGCTATAGCTTAGGAACTTCCATTCATGCTAGCTCAACAAACAATGTATATTATATAATGAATGAGGCTTTTCTACGAACCCTGCTGTTGGAAAACATAGGCACTTTCTGCATAGTTTAAACCAGTCTACAAAGAGCAGTTACCCCCTGTGAGATCAAACGTGGAACCAGTAACGTATAAATTCAAACAGTCTACACTCTTAGATGCCTTTGCTATCACCCTAATTTCTTTTTTACTTGACAATAAATCATTTCAGTTACCTATAAACTATACAGAGAACATTTACACAGCAGCCAGTAAGCACCAGAACGATGTTGGCTTTCTGCTCCATGTTCACTGCGTTGCCTAAGAAATAAGGGGGGGGGGCAGTGGGAGGAGGGAGAGGAGGGGAGAGGAAATCAGCTATCTATGAAAATACTTACAGCCTCCGAGTCTTCAATTCCATGCAGGTACAAATTGTCATACATGGAGGTCTGATAATCCAAAGCACCTCTTTCAAGGCAAAAACAAAATTGCTGCAGAAACCACAGCTAGAGCTTAAAGAGAAAAGGCCTGCTTGGAAGAACTGCGCCTGCCTTATCAATTCCTGTGGATTTACCAGGCAAGATGCTATTCATTCACACCACACAGGGTGAGGTTATCCCCAGAGGCAGTCCAGACCTGGCATTTTATCTGCCTTCCCAATACAGAGCATAAAAAGCAAAACCCTTCCTCAACCACAGACTGGTGACTGAGCTAGGAAAGCAGCCTCTGATTGGCTCGGCTTCCCTGCTTCAGTCAGCTGAAGAGCATTCCCTCAGAGAGTGGAGGGCGCCTCGGAGCATCCTACCCAGCAAAGAGCTGCTTCCTGTTTCGCCTGTATTGTTAGTTCTACAATAAACACTTATCAATAACCAAAAGGCTGCGTGGAATGTTTGGAAAGGCAGACTATTGAATACTCTAAACACAACTGCTCATCTTCTTAATTAAATTCACAATTGGAGAAGGGAGTGAAGGAGAGATTTTTATTTTCAGAGAATACTGTGTAAAGACAGGCAAGCAATTACCAACCTCCACCCAACATCTGTACTTAACAGATGCATTTAAGTCAAAAGGGCAATAAGTCATAAAAATGAGAAAAAAAAAACAAACAAGGTGAAGGAAAATGGATAAAATAAATAGATGGTAAGATTTCCTATGGGAATTTCTACTGTAAAAGTTTTCAAAATTCTCGCTGAAGTCTCTGCCTCACTGGCAAGAAAACACTTCCATGTCCCAACTAGTGAAGTTTGAAAAGGAAGCCAAAAGCCCCTCAACTTTTAGAGGCAAAATTTGTAATCTCTTTTTAATTTTTTTAACCTCCTTTAAGCGATAGCCAATATTTTCATCTAAATTATTCATCCCCTTTCCCTTGCATAAATTTTTAATTTCCTTAAAACAGCATTGATCTTTCCCCCAAAACCCAAATAGAAAAGTCCTACTTATTCCCCTGTTCCTACCACACCACAACTCAGGTTGACCCAGGACAGGTTCCACATAAGGGTAGCCTGACATGATGCTTCCCTAGGTACTTAAAGTTTTCTGGTCAACCAGTAAGGCACTGCAGTTGTGAAACAGGAACGCTCTACTAGCTTGCTATAAAAGAAGTTCACTCTAAATTTGGGTGGGGGGGGGAAAGAAGTTGGTGAGAGGGAAAGAACATAATCTAGAGAAGCTGAATGACTCACCGGGGTAAGCAATGACCCAGAAACTCAGCATCAGCTTCACCACTAATGGGTCAGATGACTCTGGACCAGTCAGTCACCATCTCTATGGGCTTTAGTTTCTTCACCTGCCAAACTGAGGTAAGAAATAACTCAGGGAGAGAATTCTGCACATCTAAAGTGCAATATAAACACTTATCATTGATAGGCCTGCTTTGTCAGCTGGAAGGCATTGGCTGCTGTTCACAGGAGCTCAGCACAGGAGTAACTGGCTGGCCCTGGACCTAGGAAATGAGGCCTGTCCTTCCAGCTAGTATCTCTGAAAAGCGTAACTCCAAAAGGAACAAGCCTGAGTCACAAAAAGCAGCACAAGAGTTACAACTGCTGAGCAGAACACAGTCCTTCCAGGTCTGTGCTGACGCGTTTGTGTCTTACAATCACAGTTGCACACCATGGGAGTGGCATCAATACTTCGGTAACTTTCAAATACAAAAGATGGCAAGGAGACTCGGCTGTACTTCAGAATCCCAAAATGGAAGGGTTCATATGGGATGTCATCTTTGAGGCTGTGCCTGCACAGATGAGAGGACAACAGCAGAAGATGGGCGCAATCAACTGGATTCCGCAGAGAGAAACGCGGTGCTGGCTCTACCTGTTGGCAACTGTGCATGTTGGAGCATGTCACTGCTCAGTCAAGACCTCAGTTTCCCTCACTCCCCCTTACAGCAAAAGAATTAGATCAAAGGATTGCTAGGCTCAAATTCATCTATCAGATTCTGTTATTTTAATTAATTCTAACTTCAGCCACATGCTATTTTAGCCAGAATCTACAGAAAATTGAGATAAGAAGGTCTTTTTTTTTCCTCCTTAAATTCTCCAGCTCATTTCTGTACTTGACCACTTCAATTGAGAGCGTAGATAATTTCCTGATTGTTTTAAAACGAGAATCTAAGTTAAGGGAAGAAGAAAGAGGCATTTCACTTTCACAGTTCACCAAGATAAGAGAGACTGTTCCCTGTTGGGAAACGTAGACATGGGCTCAATACCTCTTCCATGTTAGCTGCCTTGGAACACTCCCTATAGCCAATCTGAGGGTCTAAAAGAAGTTTTAAAGAGCAGTGACTCGTTTTATGGAATACTAATGCACACAGTAAGCGAGTCTGACTCAGGGCAGGATGCCAGGAGAGAGATACTGGATTAAGCATAGCAGCTGGTGGTTACTCCTTGAAAACCTACAGCTAGCCCCTCATAAACTAAGAACAGACATGAAGCAGGGTTTGGGGCTGCCTGCTTCCCAGAAGTTAGAAAAATGCTGGTCTCAAAACCACAAACTGTTAGAGGTAGGGGAACCCCAGAAGTCACCTAATCTAGACCTTTCAATATCCAGAAGAGCTAATGCTTTATTCAAAGTCATATTTTTTTTATTTGAGTGTTCCTTCCCCACTCTCCGCTTGTTAGAGTTTTCAAGATAAGGGATGAGGAACAGTAGACATGTTCCCAAGAAGAATTTGGTAAAATCGAGGGAAGTCATTTTGGTGGGAAAAACCCTATTCTTTCCCACTCCTTCCACTCTAAAAATTGTCTTTTCAGAAGTCATTTGGTCACCCATTGCTGATAACTAAAAATGTCTGGATCTACACAGAATAAGCACCACACCTGTGAGTTGCCTAAAGGTTTCAACCAAATGCTTGGGCTGATTCCAGACTTCCAGAAGAATCTCAGTGAGAAATTCAGTTCTGGACCTCCCCAAAGGAACTCTAAGGATTTCCAGAAAAGTGAACTTAGAACTCTGGAAGAATCTTGAAACTGACCATCTCTGTCCCAAGATTCTCCGAACTGAGACCAGGCTGAGAAGTAGTGAGAGGTCCCTAGGAGCTTCCTGGGCCTGCTTCAGATCACCTCAAGTTTCCAGCATTTGATGAAAGGGTCTAGGGATTTCAGCAGGTTCAAGTGCCAAGGGCCAAATTTCAAGGGTATTATACTTCACTGCAGCAAGAGGTGAAAAGCAACCAAGAGACTGGCATCCTCTTGGTTTTGACTTTAAGAGTTCTCCATTGGAGGGACGAATTGAGAGAATGAAGAGCAACTACTCACTCCCCAGTCCACTTCTCCCATCTGAGGCTACAATGGGGAAAAGTCTGAAAATCTTGTGAGTCCTCTTGTGTTGGTGTTTCCCGGAAACTACCTACTTCTCACCATTGAGTAGCCTCAAGGAGGCTGTCTCCAATTCTGAGTTTGCCATGCTGAATGTATTTCTGACCTACTTCATTTCAAGTCATCTCTCATCATGATCATGATCAACAGCTCAAAGACAAAAGACCCTGTAAAAAGGCATTGCCTGTATAATTCTATGTTTATAAATCCAAAATGATTCTTTGTGAGGAGGTTGTTTTTGCAATTTGACAAATGCTTCAACTGAACTCAATCCAGTAGAGGAAGTGGGGTGGCCCTCAACAAATCAGGAAAGCTCTATTCTGTATCATAAGAGAACATTACTTTCTATCAGTTTTGTGTTGATTTCAAATTTAAGGACATGGAGTTCCTTTTCCTTACCCAATGCTGGGCTTTGGAACAGCAAATTCATGGAATTGACAGTGGCATACAAAGAACAAGCATTTCTGTTTTCCATTTGTTTGGAAAGGGAGAAGAGGGAGAGAAAAGTCGAGTGGATAATTAGCTATAAGTCTTAGATAGCCATGATCAAGACAAATGGTGCAGATTTAGAAGCAAAAGGAAATTCTGCTAATTTTCCATCTAGATTTCTCTGGAATGTAGGTTTTCTAAACCATTGTAGCTATGTGTTTACAGCAGGACTCTGAGCAGTCAGGGAAGAGACAAAAGAACAATGTTTGGACTCAGCAAAGACTGGCCTTCTTGTTGGCTCTGTGGGTTAGAACACAAGCCTAAGGTCTTTGTTTGCCAATTCAGTTTTGGGAATTATGCTGCTCTTTGTTCCTGTTTAAATTTTACTAAGGGACCAGAGTCTGCTAGATGATGTTCTCCCCTTCTACTTTGCAAGTTTTAATCCACTCCTTTGTCTCTAGAAATCTGCATGGCATTGCAAGCATTAATATCATAGCCCTGTTTTCTTTCCTCCCTGGCACTACTCAGACAGGAGGTGGCCACAGGGCAGGCAGATAAGGGAATGAAAACAAAACAAAACAAAAAAACTACTGGCAATAGATTTCGCTTCTCACAGTCCTCTGCTGTAGTCCTCTGAGTTCAATTTTAGACCTTACTACCTAGGCAGGCATATCCTTGAGTCTCTCTAGGCCTCATCTGTACCATGGAGATAGTTCTGAAATGAATTGAGTTAGTATGTAAAAGGTACATAGGAGGCAAAATGGAAGAATGGGTCTTTTTTTTAAAGGGACGTAGTATAGAGCGAGGGTTACCTATATTGCTCAGCTCCAAGGGCTCCATGCACTCTGTGTAAATGGTCCCCCTGGCATCACACAATAGGTATACTATGGGATAGGGCGGTTAAGAGCAGGGACTCTGGAGCCAGACTGCCTGCATATCCCAGCTCTGCCCCTTGCCAGTTGGGTAACACTAGCCAAGAAACTTTGCCTTCCTGTGCCTCCATTTCATCATTTACAAGATGAGGATTATATCAAGATTATTGTGCCGATTAAAGGCCTTAATCTATGAAAATGCTCAGGGCTAGGTACAGTGGCTCACACCTGTAATCCCAGTGCTTTGGGAGGCTGAGGCAGAAGGATCGCTTGTGGTCAGAAGATCAAGACCAGTCAAGGCAAAAGAGCAAGATTCCATCTCTAAAACGAAAGAAAAGAATTAGCCAGACTTGGTTATAGTCCTAGTTCCTCAGGAAACCAAACAGAAGTACTGATTGAACTCAGGAATCTGAGGCTACAGAGAACTCTGATTGTATCACTGCACTCTAGTCTGGGCAACAAAGTGACACTCTGACTCTAAAATAAGAAAAGTAAATGCTCAGGACAGTGCCTGGCACAAATTCTGTGATCCACAAGCATCAGACCGCTGTGATGGTGCTTATCATTCTTAGCCTGGGTGCTGGCCTGAACCCCTGGTACATGTTGTCTCTGGAGTGGGATTCCTAATACTTGCCTCTGATACAGGCCTGGTCCTCTCAATCCTCACCTGGGTCTCTGGTCTCAGTCACTAGAGCTGAGACGAGCACCTGCCTCTTGTTGCCCACTAACCTTCATGCCAGTTCCTTTTGGTTGCCTATGTGCCTTATCTGGCCAGACTGACTTGTCCTCGTGCTAAAGCTGGCATGCTCACCCAGACCTCCTCTGCCTCCTGACAACATCCTCGCCCTTCAGCCACCCTACTGAACTCTGTATCTTTCCTTTGTGCCTCAGTGTACCCAGCACTCTTCTGCTGGCCTCTCCAATTATATGGCCTCTTGCTCCATCACCTCCACCAGTCACTCCTGGACTGCCCTATCCTGTCACAGATCAATGACCAGAAAACCATCCTCACAAAAATCCTGTAACAAATGCTAAGATTGGTTTCTACCCAGGAGGCAAGGAGAGCGAGAAAGGCAGAGAGAGACAGGGACAAAGAAACAAAGACAGAAAACCCTGGAGACATGCAGAGGAAGTATAAATATATGGACTAGCTCCCTCCTTCCTGCCATTCTTGATGGCTTCAAGAAAAAATAATACTTCATAAAAGAGTGAGTGTAGGTAAGGCAAAAAAAAATTCCCGTGGCCTATTCAACTTGCCAGAAAATGACAGATCCCTCCGTGTGATTGACATATTACTCAGAAATCTCTTGCTATCTGAATTTCTGGTTTTTTAAAAAAAGTCAATCTCTTGGTTAAATACATTCCAAAAAGCCACAATTTTCATTAATGCTGCACAACTCTCTCTTCCACTATTCTCCAAAATAAACCTAGGAAACTAGTCCAGCTGGTTTCCTTGCAGTTGCCTATATCTTGCTTAGCTAATCTTATTATCAATGCTAATTTAACAATTACAGCTCTCCATTATTGACGGTTTCACAGTACTGTAAAGATGGGAACGTGAAGATGGGCAAGACATGGTGGCGCCCCCCCCACCGGGGGGAGGAGACAGAGAGTTGGTGTGGCAGTCACACTGGAGATCGATCCCTAAGATAGAAACTGTACCAAAGAGATGGTTACAATCAAAGCTCACATATTTTGAGAAGCTCCTATGAGAGTAATTTGATGCCTTTATCTGCAAAGCTTCAGCAGAAGTGGGAGGCAAGAAAGGGGGGAGGAAGGGAACAGGTTTGCTTACAGAGCTGGGCAGAAATGAATCAGCTACCAACTTACTACTTGGTCTTGGGCAAACCACCTCCCCTGAAGGTGGGACTCCTTCAGGTTCATCATTCCAGATTTGCTCTGAAGAGTGACAATTTGGTTTTTTAATATAAAATTTGTGAAATTTTATTTTCCATTTTGTGACAACTTTTACATAAAATTTTATTTTTTATCTCCCAGAAAGTTTTTCTCTGATTTGATAACACAGTTTAATAATAAGCATCCATAAATACTTATCAAGCACCTACTATATCTTCTAAACAAAAATCAGATCATGTCAGCTCTTATTGAAAATCTTTCAATGGTGTCCTATTGAAAAACCCAAATCCTTAACATGGTCATGCATAGCCCCAACATGTCTCTCCTCATAGCCTTCATTTCGCACGCCTCTCCCTCTCACTCTCTCCAGGTTGGCCTTCTGGGGCACATCACATCCCTTCCTACCACTGGACTTGGTCACTTCTGAGTCCTTTGCCTAGAACTCCACACTTTCCCACTCCACCCTCATGAGCTTGCATTAATGTGATTGGTGAATTAATACCTGTCTCTTGAACATGAGCAGAGAGACCAGGAAGCTGTGTACTCACCATAATATCCCCGCTGCCTAGCATTGTGCCTTGCACATAGACTTTCCATAAATATTTGAACCAGTTATAATGGCCCTGAACTCCTTGGCTACTTCTATGCTGTGGATGTCAAAACGGTGCAATGGTTAACCAAGAAGCTCATAAAGTGAAGCGTGGGCATTTTTAGAGCTAAGAAAACCTAGAATATGAGGGTCCTCACCAAACTGCCTTCATGCCCTCACAGGGAGACTGTTCCTATTCAAAATCAGATTCTTACAAACAAAATAATCTAGATATGACATAGAGTTATTGTTTTAACAATGCCTTTATTTCAAAGAAAACACAATTTATCGCATGTTCATGGAAAGCTTTTTGGTTTCAGTTTTTGGTGAAGGAGACAAGACTCCATGATCTTTCACACCTTCATACTTACACAAGATGTCCCCTTGTCTGAAAGGCCACCTCCACTCTGCCCCCCAGGCTCTGACTTTTTCTATTTGGTGAACTGACTCCCTCTTTAAGGTCAAATGCAAATGTCACTAACTTCCCCAACTCCCTTAGTCATTACACAGTCCTTCACCTATACTCCCATAACACCCCTATACCTCTACTAGTGGACTAACAGAATAAGATGTAATTCTTCCATAACAAGCTGAACAGCTCAAGAGTAAAAACCATGTCTTACTCTGCTTTATACCCTATATGCTTCATTCCATAAAAGATCCTCAACAAAAAATGGTTGCAGAAACTGAACAGCAACACGAAAAAAGAACTCATATTGTGAGCCCTAAAAGTCCTTGTCTCTATCATAATCCATACAGCCTAGTCTGGAAGATCTTTGAGGCTTTAGAGTGAGTCAAATGAGAAAGCAATGAGCCAGGAAATTGTGAGGTGCTGCTGTGGATTTAGAAAACAAAACAAAATGGAAAGGAGCATCAGGAACTCAGATCTGAGCTGAACTTGTGTGAGTGAGAGGGACTTTTCTCAGGTGAAATTTATGGATAAAGGGCATAGTGATGGATGACGGAGAGATGGTAATATTAAGGTTCTGGGATATTTCCCAAAACTTTGTTGCCACAGAACATATTTTTGGAGAAACACATATTTCCCTTTGGAAAAGGGTATCATAGCATGTATCCCTCAAAGGCAGGATCTATGCCTTATTAATCTTGCTAATATACCTCTCTCTGGAACAGTGCCTATTATAATAACTGGAAAATAGTTGAAGCTCACTGTTTTGTCTTCCAGGTATGAAGACTCTAATGATATAGATGACCTCCACAATAGAATATATACTGAGGGGACACTGTGTTCTATTATAACCTATGTAGCCTTAGTCACCAGGCATGCTAGGACCTCAACAACAGAGTACAAAAATCTGACTGACACCAAGATACTGAGCTTAGAATAGCAATAATTACTCTAGATCCCATCTGCTAGTGATCTAAAACTTTCAAAGTGTTGCTAGACATGGGTAGGATTATCTCAGGCAATGAATTGATCTTAGCCTTCAGGCTGCAAGTTTTCGGTTTCTGCAATGTGGTGAGAGGTAAGAAGAGAGTGGTGGCATTGGTGCATACTGCTGAGCTTTGACCTTTCTATTATTCTATATGGTAGAGATAACTAAAAGTCCTAGTACCCTTTCTCCATTTATTTCATTTAGCAACAATACATTCTACCTTCAATTTTAGCCAGCATATGACTTTCCAACTAGAAACTGCACTTCACAGCCTCCCTTGCAACTAAATATAAATGCTCTTGTCAATACACCGGGAATTAAAGTCATGTGCTCAACTTACACATCACATTCTTAAAAGGATACTGACTGCCTACCACATACTCTCTTCCCATTCCTTTGGGTGTGGTACTAATGAAACAACTTCCACCATGCAGATGAGGATCTCATCCTAAGGATGAAAAGTTAATAGGATAAGGAAACCTCTGCACTATTAGGTGAAAGAAAAAAAACATTTCCATCTTGTTCAGACAATTTTATTTGAGGATCAGCCTAACTAATACCAGCTATAAAAGTAACTAAAATATAGAGATCATTAGAACAGGCATAAAGACAACCAAAAAAATATGTCCAGAAGGTTAAGAATTGGACTCGCCAGGTTATATCATTTCTTCTAATTCTTCTTTCACAAAATGCTGATAAACTCAATCAGTGATAGCAAATCCCCAGCCCAAATAGCCATCCCCATTAAAAACAGAACATTCTGTACATGTTTAGCCAGTTTATGAGTATTTTGTGGAACCAAAGACTGGGAACCAAAACAAAACCTTTGTGAGCTAAAAACTCATACACACACAAATTGCCAATTTTGCACTGCTTTTTCAAAGTCCAAATGAATTAAAAGAAAATCTTCAACTCAACTGAGGCTTTGAATTTAAGTAGATCACTACAAAGAGAAAAATATTCACCACCTTTTAATCAAGTCCATAAGGATTTCCTCATGAAGATTTGGATTTTCACTATAATTTCTCTTTTCCCTGTCTGTTCGATTATTCCCTGTGCAGAATTGGATGGAAAATTATTTGTAGCAGTAGGTCCAAAGCCTTTCCCCAAGAGGCATAAATGGAAACAAACTGAATTACTTGATCTAAATTCCAATTCTCAGAAGTGCTTCTTGCATCAAATATTCAAGGAAAATAACAATCATCTCCACAGAAAATAGTATAAATGTTGGGACAAATAATAAAAATAACATACTTTGGTATTAATAGAAAATAGAGAAGACTATAAAAAAGTTATCAATAATCCCTTATTTGTAGGCATATCTCTTAAGTCCAAAAGCATAAATAAACTATAGACTTTGGTAACACACACACACTCACACTCTGGGCTATGCATGTTGTTCAGCAATGCATTTTTCTCATAACTGAAAATGAATGATCAAATATTGAAGTAAGACAGATTAAAGAATTAAAAATAACAATATCCAGATAAATATATTTGGTTGGCATGTACCTTACAGGTCCCCGCAGTCACTGCACTTCTGAACTTTGTGTGGGAGGGTAAGCTATAAGTACTCCTTGACCCTCTAGTCTTGTGTACCTTAGAAATCCATTTTCTTTTGAACTAGGAAAGGTAAAAGTATTACAACTTTCAAAAACGGTAGTTTAAAACAAATGATTTCTAATAGTTCCTTTAAGTTCCTCTTTCAACATCAAATTAGTTTGCTTTACATAAGTATACAACACTACAAGATAGTAAAGTAACACCCACTCAGTCCAGAAGCACTATCAAATCATAATGCTCCCTGCATTTCTTGGAATCCTCTAAACATCCATTTAAACCTGTGAATCGCGTAAACATGATTTGGAAATGTTGACATGCTACGAAAGAGATATTAACAGACACTAATAATCCCTTCCAGAAAACAAGGGAAATTCATAAATACATTGTTATTACTCTCAGCAGGCGTTAGAAAAAGGAATGTTAGTAAATGTTCAGATTGACATTCTCATGATGAGAAATTATGAGCTTTTTTCCAACCAGGTACCTTTAGAGTTTTCCATCATTGTTGAACTAAAAGACAATGTCAGGCAGATGGCCTGAGAGCCTTGACTAATTCACTTTTGAAAGAGATCTCTAGGAGAATACTAAGATGTTAACCAATATGGCAACTTTGTAAATCATTATTCCATCCCCAGTCAAGTCAATCAACTCCATAAAAGTTTAGGTAGAAGAACAAAAAGCCTAGAAGGACAAGGGCTCACCAAGCTAATTCCATTACCAGTATAGCCACCCATTTCTTTTCACATGCAGCTTTTGATGGTTGTGTTTACTTCATTTAGCCATATATTAGATGAACACAAACTAATCTGAAAGAACTGAAGGGTTAGAAATCATAGATGGGAAAGCTTCCTAACACCACACAACTCTGAAATCATAAAAGTGAATAAAATATATTTTCCATTATATTTGTCCTCCATCTACTTGCCTCCTGCCATCTCTACAACATATTTCTCTCTTTATTTATATTTCACACACTTCCCTCAAAACATGCTTATGATCCAGCTTTCTGTTGCTTATGATCCAACTTCCTATTGCTTCTAGTGCTTGAGAGAAACTTAAGCATTTTTCTGGTCTACTGAAAATTTCCCCCAAATCTTCCCTTCACAGATCAACTCCCTACTTTATCATGAGATCTTCCAGAACCAATTCTCCCACAAAAATTTTGCCTTTAAAGCATTTCTAGTGAGTATATATATTTTGCTGATTATAAAAGTGAAATGTATTTTTTTAAAGTGGTACTGCAGAAAACTTGGAAAATTAAAGAGTATAAAGACAAGCCTAATAACCTGTATCTTACTACCGAAATATAATTACTGCTAATACTTTAGTCTTTTTCCAATTGTGTATTCATTTTGTTTTACATTTCTAAATGATATATGTAAAACATGATATACATAAACTTTTGCATTCTCTTAGCAATAACAACAAAAGCATTTCCTCACATTACTAAAAACTCCTTATAAACATAATTTATTACAATTACATACTTTTGCATCATATGGATGTACTATATGCAGTTTCCAATGTTTTGCTCATATAAATAATTGTGGAATTATATTAGTCTGCAATTCCGATTATTTCCTGGGTAGATTCCCAGATATTCTTGGGTCTAAGTGTATGAATAAGTTTAAGCCTCTTGATCACACTGCCAAATGCTGTGCAGAAAAATTCTACCAACTTACACTCCTATTAGCTCAATGTGAAGGGCTAGTTCTTAGCCCTATAGCCAGCAACGCAACAAGGAGGGGCCAATGGTCTATTTCTTTTCTTTCTTTTTTGGGGGGGTTTACAAGTTAATTTATTCTAATTTTCAAAATCTATTAATTTGATCTGCAAAAAGTATTAAATGCATCTCACTGCTGGTTTATTTATTTTTGTTAACAAACATACATATATGGATATATAAAGCACTTTAGCTTTTCATAAGCAAGTCTAACTCACAGTCTCTGAGTGAAGAATTTCCATATCTAAATAATAGAGATTGTGATATTCTTGTCTCCAATCTCTTTTTAGAAAGTCTGATGATACTGGCGCCCAAGGTGATGGTTTTCAACCATGGCAAAAAATCTGAATCACCTGTGGAGCTTTTTAAAAATTCATTTATGCTCCAGAAACTCAAACTCAGGAAAGGTTCTATCATCTACATTTTCCAAATATCCCACAGTCATTCTATCAGGTAACTGAATGAGAAGATCACTGGGTTAAAACTACCACACTTGTTGGTACATGTAATTCCTTAAGCATACAAAGAAGAGTGTTACTCCCTCAACTATCATTTTGTTCTGTAATACTGATCTTACATCAATAAATCACTTATTCACCTTGCATGATCTATTTTTATAGGATGACACAACACTGTCTACAGCTATTAGTCTCATTTCTAAGAATGTTCTTGTTTCACATGAAAAGAAAGTAATTTAAATACTGATACATTTTTTATTTATATTCTCAGCACTTGGCAGAAGTACTTATACAGTAGACAGAATAAGTACCTGGTCTGAATTTCCAAAATGGCACTTCTTTCAACTCAAGGAAAACCCCTGTTTGTATTATATGTGCTAGGGATAAGTGTTCATATTATTTACTAATTTATGGTGAATTTCATCAAAATATGGAATCCCAGCTAACCCTCTGACCCACCCATAATCCAATCCCCATTTCTTATCTTTGTGTGTGTGTGTGTGTGTGTGTGTGTGTGTGTGTGTGATCAGAATTGTCCATTTTAATTTTTTAATTTTTAATTTTTTCATTTTAAAGATGTGGGGTACAATTCAGGGTTAGGTATACAAATGTTCATTATGCAGGTATCCTTGTTGATGAGGTATGCTCCCCCCCCGGGCAGTTTCCAATTACTGCCGATCCTTTTCTTATAGTATTATGTTAATTGTTCAAGGTCCACTTATGAGTGAGAACATGTGATACTGAGTTCTTTGTTTCTGTGATAGATCACTCAGTATTATAAACTAAGTCCATCCAAGTGCTGTGACGTTCATAATTTTGTCCTTCTTTATGATTGCGTAATATTCCATTATGGATATGTGCCACATTTTTTTAAATCTAGTCCCTTTTCAACGGGCAGCACAGTTGGTTCCATGTTTTTGCTATTGTGAACAATGCTAGAACAAACATACATGTGCAGGTATCTTTTTCATAGAGTGATTTATCTGGGCATATTCCCAGTAGGGGACTGCAGAGTAGTATGGGAGGTTGATTTTTAGATCTTTTAGGAAACGCCAAACTGTTTTCCACAGAGGGTATACTAGTTTACACTACCAGCAACAGTGTAGAAGTCCAACCCTCATTTCTAAACCAATTATTCCCCTTACTCAATTAAACACTATACCGAATAGTCTATAGCTATTGACGCCGATGTCACATTTAGCATACTCATCAACCTCACATAACCTGGCCCTAGAAAGTACACTTATCTCACTATCAGAGCTGGGCTAGCTAACCACTAAAGGAAAAAATAAAGGGAACAAAGGAGACCTGAAAAGTTTCCTCCACATCAACTCTAGCTGCTGTACTATACTAGCACAAGAACAGCCTGGGCCCAGTCCAACTCTCCTAGCGTTGCTGGGACCTGAAAGCCACCTCCAGACTAATCCCTCACTGAGGGGTCACAAATTGAACTATTATAAAACATCGGCATAAGACACTCTGCGGGAGTTGTTTCAGAGATTGTTTCTTTCGCTCTCAGGTGCTGAAAGTGGTCATCTTCTACTATTATAAAGAGACTCTTCCAGAAGGAAGAGATATAAGGAGAACACCAAGGTAAGTGCTGACAACCAGTACTTAACACTGTTGGGTCAAAATGGAATGAGAAAACTGATGCCCTTGATAAATCCATTAGTGGATGCTCACTCCAATTTTCCAACAAGAAAAGTAAAGGATAGATTTTCAAAATTAGCAAAATATGAATCCAAATGAATGACTGTATTTGTTCTGCAGATAACCTCCCCAATGTATCAGCATTGCCATGCCAACCACTTTGGGTTCTTGGTAAAAATTAACTGACAATGATGGATAGGCTATTTGAACTTCAAAAATTAAGTCTTTATATGGCAATGAATATCCTTTATGATGTACTACTTCAGCTTAGGGGGGTGCTCCCATCTCTCGGTTTGCTTCTGTTCAGAGAAGCAAAGTGAACACTGTTTCATTCTGCTCATCTCTCTCCAGGGGCTATTTTTTCCGGCCTTTGGATTCTCTCTACCATGGACATCAACCTCAAAAAAACCCTGAGGACAGAAAAAATCCTGGGCTCTCCCAAGTATAATAAACTGTGATGATGAATCCAAAAGAAAGGCACTTTATTGGTGTCTTGAACTAAATAAGAGGGGGAAAAAAAGCTTTCACAGGTGCACCAAACTTGGTGATTAGAATTAGCATACCAGGACACATATCTAAAAGTGTAATCACAAGGTCACACCTCGTATTAGCTGTGTGTCACCATAAATTGCCATGCCAGCACTTTCCCTACTCTTCATTTTATTTTTCTAAATTTAGAGTCATTACAAATGCTGCTAACTCAGAGAACTTAGTACCTATGCACAAGGAGAGTGAATCACAGTTTTGATGCGACCCACCAATTTAAATGTCTTCCCTTTGTATATTTCCATTCCCAATGACAGTATCTCAGTCACTATGTATCACTTTCTGGTGTTCATTCTTGAGGATTTATGTATCTGTATGAATCTACTTGAAAGTTCTCTTTACATATATTCATTAGAGACTGTACTCTTCTTTTTGAAAATGTGAAAAAAAAGAAGAGAAAACGTGAGTCCACTAAATAACTTTTATTACCTTTTTATTATCAAGTAATTTATCATCAACCAAAATACAACTCTTCTAAAGATCTGAAATATACTGTACTATTAAGATTAAAATATACTATTTTTTAAAATCAATATTTTTTATTTTAAAATTGTGGGGTACAGTTAAGGGTTAGGTATACAAATATGCATCATTCAGGCACCCTTGTTGATAAGGGGTGTCTCCCCATCCCCAGATATTGACTACTGTTAATCCCACCTCCCTTCCCCTCCCTCCCAAAAATATACTATTAAAATAATCTAGAAATCAGAGTACATTAAAGTCAAAATTGGAAATTGTTGCAAGTGGCAATAAATCAACGTTACTGTCTTATTTTCTTCCAAAGAAAAGTCAAAATAGACAATAGCAGCAAAGGGTTAGTCAAGTCTCTGCCCCAAAATAGGACTTTCCCTATTTAACCCTCTAAATTTCTTTCTCAGTTACCCATATTCACTTGCTTTCTGATCCCATTGAGCTCTCCAGGCCCTAAGTGCCTCCAATTTCACCCAATACATCTGCCTTTCCTATGCTCATTTTACCCATATCCTGGTACAATCTGAAAACCTTCTCTACCCTACCCCAGAGGGGATACTCAGGCTGATTTTTCTTAAATCTCAAAATTATTCACTGCAACTTCATAATCTCAGGTCTGTAGTGGCCTCTCAATACTGCTGCTTTAGTTAGCTTGGACTCCTATTAAAAAACAGAAATATCAGACTGGGTGGTTTCAACAACAAAGATTTATTTATCTCAATTTTGGAGGCTGGGAAGTCCAGATCAACAAGCTGGCATATTTGGCGTCTGGTGGGAGCCCACTTCCTGGTTTGCAGAAGGCCACGTTCCTGCCATATCCTCACATGGTAGAGAAAGGAGACTCTGGTGTGCCTTCCTCTTCTTTTAAGGACACTAATCCCATCATGGGGGCTCCACCCTCCTGCCCTAATCACTCCCAAAGGCTCCACCTGCCCATACTATTACCTTGGGAGTTAGGATTTCAACATATAAATTGGAGGGGGTGGACATAAATATTTAGTCTATAACATCTGCCCAGCACTCCTTCCACACAAATCTTGACCAGTTTTATCAATCTCATCTCTCTTTTTAACTATTAACAAATTATCTCTTCCCCTACTCTACAGAAGGTAAACATACCAACTGACATTTCCTCAACATCCAGCTCCACCCCACAAATTAGACCTTTTTTGATTCCATTTCGGTTTTGGTGGAAGAGGAATCTCTTCTTCTTCTGAGGTTGATTTTTTTCACCAGTGTTCAGAATACCAATTTATTTGGCATAAAAATGAATCTGGTTCTCTCTCGACTAACTTCAACCCACACCTCTCTTCTGGCTATTACCCTTAACAAATACACATGCTGAATGGAGCATTATTTCTCCTATGCTGTTCATGCTTCATAATTTAGTCCTTATCCCCATCTCAAACTCAAACTCTACTTGTCAAGGTTGCCAATGACCTCTTTGCTGCTATATCTATCTAATAGAACCTCATGTCATGTGACCCCCAATTCTGTTGACCTCTCTTATGTTGGAAACTCTCCTGTTCCTTGCTTTCCATAGCAGGGCTCTCCCTGGTTTTTCTTCTCCTCTCCCATCATTCTTTCTCAATTTCCCTTGTGGGTTCTTCACCCTGTGGTCACCTCTCAAATTTCACAGAGTTCCAACTCCTCTCCTTTAGCTTCAATCACCTTCCATCTTCCGATGATTCCTAAATAAATGTCCAGCTCAAATATAGGTCTGAAGGCCTAAAATCACATACTCCACTGCCTACCAGACATCTCTGCTCAGATGCCCCACAGCCCAGATGTATTAAACCTTGTCTGACAGTGAACACATCTCCAACTCTTTTGGGCACTATCAACCCAGGTGTCCAATTTAGAAACTTGGAGGTCATTCTTGACTCTTCCCTTATCCCCTCCCCTGAACCCATGTTCTGTTATTGTTCCCCCACCCTAACATCTCTCAAACCTCTCCGCTTATTTCAGTCCCTACAGTTTAGGCTTTCCTAATCTTCCCCCTGTGTTTTTGTGATAGCCTCCCTCCTGGTCTTCCTGCCTTCACTTGTGCCCGTCTCTCAAGATCGGCATATCTTTCCATTTGAATGCCAAAATATTCTACAAATCTGATCACATGACTCTCTGTTGAAACAACATCAATGGCACCTCCTTCCTTTGGAATGAAATTCAAGTTCTTTCAGGGATGAAGTATAAGCCACCTTCTGGTGTGACTAGTCTCATCTCTTGCCATGCTTCCTCACACCACACACTCCTGCCATACCACGTCTGAGTTCCTGAAATCCTTGCACTTACTGTCCTAGGTTTCTGAGCACACTGAACCTTCTACCTCAAAAAACATTTTGCTGCCTAATTAATTCCCTGTACCTAACTTTCTACTATTGGTCAGTCAAAATCAGCCTAGGTCTCGCCTCACTTGGAAATGCTGCCGAAGGCGCAGTTAGAGATTACAGCCCCTGCCGTAGGGTCACCCAGGGGCCACCATAGCATAGCATAGCATAGCATAGCATTTACTATGCTGGGCCCTTCTTACTAAGACAAGGGTGTGGGCTCCAGGAGAAACAGGGACTGGACCTTATATATCATTAATTCCTTAACAACTACCATAGTGCCTGGAACCTAAAAAATGCCCCCAATCTTTTTAATAAAGAGTTCTGAAAATTCTGAGATTAGTCCTCTGATCAGTAAAGGAATTGACATGAAACACGTTCTGGTCCCTTTTGTGTTCTGATTCTATCTAACACACCATAGGCAGGACACCAATCCTGACCAGAAGACACAATTTCAACTAAGCAAGCAAACAGAACAAGGAAGCAGTTGGTCAATTACCTTGGAAAGAGATTACTGAATGCAGAGGCTCTCAGAAGAAATGTGAGACTTTTAAAAAATTAGTTTAAAAAGATAACAAACAAGCCCTTTAAAACTTGCTAAAATCTGTTTGAAATATCATTTAAAAAAATTATTTTTGAGTCAGGGTACCACTCTGTCACCCAGGCTGGAGTGCAGTGGCATGATCATGGCTCATCGAACCCTCAAACTTCTGGGCTTAAGCGATCCTCCTGTCTCAGCCTCCCAAATAACTGGGAGTACAGACGCATGCCACCCTGCCTGGCTAATTTTTTTATTTTTTGTAGAGATGAGGTCTTGCTATATTGCCAGGCTGGCTTCAAACTCCTGAGCTCAAGCAATTCTCTCACTTCAGCCTCCCAAAGTGCTGGGATTATAGGCATGAGCCACTGCACCCGGCCTGAAATATCGTTTTCAAATGCTGTCTTCTGATTGGGAGCTGGTGAATTGTGTGGCTCTACAAAATGACATTATCTAGCAGGAATAAATTTCCAGCGAGTTACATATGGAATACAAATTATACTAAATTTCTTTCAACAAAAACTGCATGTCTAAGTCCTATTTATCTTTAGACCTTTGGTTACATCAGAACATTTCTCAGAGGAGCCTGCTCGTGATTAGACTCTGATTACCTCTAACCTGCTCTGGTCAAGCGAGCAGTTACTCAGTCTCTTTAGAGAAAGGGCCTGGACACTGGAGGTGAGCAGCTCATCACCTTCTAACTCAGAGTTCAGTTACAGATTACCCTTAGGATTCTGAGCATATTAGTTCCATTTTGGAGACCCAAATTAGCTCTTATTAACCAATAACACTTATGACCAAAAATCCAAATTGGATAAAGTCCAGCCTGGGCAACCAGTCTTTCCAGAAGATGGTCTGTACAGCTCTGTTAAGCTCTCTGTGAAATATCTTTTCATGCTGCTCCCTAATAAAACTCTTGGAAGACCTGCTTTAACTCTTGCCTGTTCAGAAGACAGATGGTTGACCAGATGACCTTTCACTGTCTCTCCTCTTAAAATTTTTCAAATGCTATTCTGAATTGGGAATAGCCATTAGGTGCAAAATTCTGAAAATGGACCAGTAACAGATAATGGGGTATGAAGAGTGTGATGCTTACTTTCTAAAGCTATAATCATTTGAAAATCTTTTTTTTTTCTTAACAAGACAATAGGAAACAAACAATCTTTCCCTTCATATTTCCATTTTTCTGGCTTCCAAATTTAAAAAAAAATCTGGAAATATTTTTTCTCTACAGGGAGTTAAAAGGAGATGCTGAAAGAAATGCTTCCAGTGATGTCTTCATTGTTATATGACAGCAGTTATCTTAATTTGACTTCTTCCCAACACAGAACTGAAGATAAGGACTTTAGGAGGGGATCTTGGAAAGCAGAAATGAAGGGAAGAAAAGACTGAATCAGGGAAGAAGGAAAAGTCAATGAAGAATGCCTTACAGATTTACCATTACAGGTAGGTAACTGGGACTCAGTCCCACTGAGGACTTCTGAGCAAGAGTAAAATGCTGGTGGGGGGGAGGGACACACCTCATCAACAGGGGTACCTGCATAATGAACATTTGTATACCTAACCCTGAATTGTACCCCATATCTTTAAAATAAAAATTTAAAAAAGAAAATAAAAAAGAGTAAAATGCCCCTCAGAATTACCCCTCTGAAGGACAGCACTAGGGTACTTAACCATCAACACTCCCACCCCGTTGGTTGAGAGGGGGTTACGTTTCCTACATTTTGGGACAGGTCTGGGCTGAGTAAACTCCTGAGGAAGAACCCTGAGGCAAAAGAGAGAAGGTAAGCAGGCTGGATGCAAGGGCAGTGTCTGCTGTAGCTGAAGGTCAAGACAGATTGAGACACGACCTGGGGCCCAAAAAGCGCCAGCTATTGCGTTGTGTGGGCATAAGACTCTGTGTGCCATGTGGCAAGCTATACTTACTATTTTTCAAAAGTACTTATCTCTTCCGTTTGTCCCATTTCCTGGGGATTTTAATTAATAAACGGTACCCATTTGCTCTCTGCATTATTAGTTTATCTTACAAGAATTAAGAATGAAATGCAAGTATAACTATAGCTTTGGGACGTTGTTAGCACAAACCTATGTAGGGAAAAGAAATACGATAACCATTGGCAGGAGCGACTAAGTGGATACTTACTCGGGAAGGCTTTTACTTAGCAGCACCAAGTTCTAGTTTTTTCTGTAAACAGCATGATTTTTTGCATGTCATTATGACAGTTCCTGAGATGTATGAGTGCAAACCAGTACCTTGGGGAGCAGAGCAAATTTAAGTTTCTGGAAAAGCTACAAGTTAGCCACTATGTCAATCAGGATGCAACTCTTAGTCCCATTTCTCATCTTATTCCAGCTGGGATCCGTTCTGTCACTTCTAGAAAAAGTTGATGGTATGAGCACTTAGGCAATGTAAGCTGAGCATTTCACATCCTTTGACTGACTTTTACTCCTCCGAAAGTCAAGGTTAAGCCATGTCACTAAAGAAGCTTTGGAAATATTCCACTTCCTAAATTGCAAATGGTTGTGCAAGCAATGCAAACAGAAACTTCAATTCTAGGTACTGTCAAAATCACATCTTCATCAGCTTCCAAATTCAGTAATTACTGTCTTCCTCACACTCACTAACGGGGCTGAAACTGAGAAGATCTCACGAGGTTTTTAACTCTGGTACTTTTTTCAGTAGATGTGGGAAGAAAGGACAAAAAAAAATCATGAATAAGGTCAGGGACAGAAATAGTAAGACATGCTTTAAAAAAAAGAGTTTAGTTTTGTTTTTTACTATCAAGACTTTACCTCTTGTTTGGAAACACATTTTTGATCACTAACTATATCCAGAAACACTCATTGAGACAAAGTAATTTGTAGATACCATTTTTGTTTGACCCAGGAAGCCCAGACCTAATTTCAGGGACAGGAAATAGGAGCCTGGGCCCAGATGATATACTGAGATGATATTCACGGTAACCAATGAAAGTGGAGTCAGACTAGAAGGCGCATAGGGCAAAGAGGCGAAGCAAAGATGAAACACAGAGCAGTGAGAAAGCTGTAAGCCAGACGAGGCACACAAATCACATAAGGGGCCAGGCGAGGAGTCGGAAAAACATGCCAGCTCCCGAGGATACTTCTTTGAACCAAGAATCATAGGCCTGGGACCCCTTTGAAAGTTAAATGGGCTGAGCGCAGTGGCTCACACGTGTCATCCCAGTACTTTGGGAAGCCGAAGTGGGAGGATTGCTTGAGGCTAGGAGTTCAAGACCAGCCTGGGGAACACAGCAAGACCCTATTAGCTGGGCCCACATAGTGGTATGCAGCCACAGTCTCAGCTACTCAGGAAGTTAAGGATCACTTGAGCTCAGAAGTCAGAGGCTGCAGTGAGCCTTGATGGCACTGCTGTACTCCAGCCTGGGCAACAGAACGAAACCCTGTCTCGTTAACAAGAACAACAAAAATGGATAAACCCAAAAGAACACACTTGGAGAAAATCAGTCTAATGTGCCAAACAATCTCATACTGAGGCTTACATTTCACTCTCTGTAATCTGGAAAAGGATGCCCTCTCTATAAGATGCCACGTAGGCTCCTTCAGCAAGAGTTACTGCCTGCCTCGCCTACCCCTAGTAGATACATCAGGTAGGCCAGGCTCCTTTGAGCCCCGATTTCTTCTAGCCTTGCAAACTCTTGCTATGATTTTTGTGCCCAAGTGAAAATAGAAAATAAACATTGACTTGCGGCCCACATGCTGATCAAACAAGGAATCTGAAAAATTTGCAGAAACTTTGGTTTTTATTTTTCAGAAGTTGATACTCAACAAGACATATTCTAAATTATTACTGGCCCATTGAGCTGGCGAGCATGAGTGCCAAAAGGTTGGCAAGCATGAATGCCAAAGTAACTGCCAATATGACTATCCCTCAGACAGGCACCAGGAGTGTGCTTGGGTCCTTTATACGACAAAAGTAAAGGCATACTTTGAAAGCTCTCCCAGGCAGTAACAAAAAACCACAAGGCAAAGGTCATTATAAGGTCAAATGAGAAAACATCACACTTGAACTTTTTGAGTATAAGATTTGTGGCTCATAATTGTCCAGTCAGTCATGTATTTAGTACAAAAGGAAGCTTAATACATTAGATTTAATGGGAATTAGCACACAAAAAATAAGGCATTAAATGTATGCACAAAATGATTCAAAGTGTAAGGTTATTAACAGACATGCTCCAGGAAAGTCTGTCATTTAGAAGTCAGTGCAGCCTGCAAATATTGCCCGGCAGTTGGGCCTTATGTTGGAACACCACCCATCAGTACCTGTTAGAGCTATCATCTGTAGTGAGAGGAAGCAAAATATTCCCTGGGACAGTTTACTAAAGTTTTTACTCCAGCTCTTCAAAAAGATTTGATTCTACCGAATTGAGGGAGGGTTGACCTTGCAAGCAAATTCAAAGCAGTTCAAAGTCTGCAAAGGGAAAATTTGCTTTAAGATGAACAGCTAGCCGGGCTCGGTGGCTCAGCCTGTAATCCCACTCCTTGGGAGGCCGAGGTGAGTGGATTGCCTGAGCCCACAGGTTCGAGACCCGCCTGGGCAACTTGGTGAGACCTCATCTCTACAATAAAATCAAAAATTAG
>NW_007258207.1:1179660-1208495 GCF_000164805.1 Carlito syrichta | reverse complement strand
GGGCGACAAAGTGAGACTCCGACTCAAAAAAAAAAAAAAGATGAACAGCTGGACCTTATGAAGAAGTCCTTATGAAGAAGAAAGGCTGTCTTCTATTTTGTTGTTGTTTTTCTTTTTTTTGAGTTGGAGTCTCACTGTCACCCAGACTGGAGTGGCCGCTCCCGGCCACTGCAGCCTCAACCTGCTGGGCTTCCAGCGATCCTTCCACCTCAGCCTTCCAAGTAGCTAGAACTCAGTCGTGTGCTACCACGCCTGGCTCATTTCGATTTATTGTAGAGATGAGGTCTCGTCAAGTTGCCCAGGTGGGCCTCGAACCCGTGGGCTCAGGCAATTCACTCACCTCAGTCTCCCAAAGGCACGCGATTCCAGGCTGAGCCACCGAGCCCGGCTTGTTTTTCTCATATATCTCTACAAACACTGACTCTAGCCACAGTAATCCTTCAAACAATTCATCTGGATTCACAAAAGGCATTGCCAATAATAGGTACTAGTGTGGAATTTTTAAAAAATCCATTTGCTTACAGACAGCTCATCATTGGCCAGCTGAGAGAGAGACTGAACAATGCAGCCACAGCGTTTGTTTCTTTTACTCTTTTATTGAATGAAGATCAAACACAACAAAGTCAAGGCTTAACTTCCCCCATGCACTCGTTTGGCTGTGAGGTCAAGACCCTCGTATGCTGCTCAGACAACCAAAGATTAAGAGAGTGAGAAACCCTTGAGAGGCGCTGTGAGATGGAGGCTCAGAATAGTGGACTCAGGAGTTCTGAGTGTTGCTGCTGGGTCAGCCCACGACTTGCCAAGTGACCTTACATAATCCTCCTGGCTTTCAGTTTTTTCCATCTACAGACTGAAGAATGTGAGTGACTCAAAAATAAATAGCCCAGTATTCGCTCCTGCCCAAGGTTTTTACCTTTCTTTCCAATCTAGGCTGAGTAAACCAGTTACTCCTTTCTATAGCTAAAGAAGGCAGAAACCACAAAACGTTTTTTTTATTTTCTGATGCTTAATTTCCTCCCTTTTGAACAGCAGTTTCTAAGACTGAATCCAGATATCTTCTTGCCCAGGAAGCTAAAGAAAAGGAGTGAGAGACGGAGTTATAGAAAACGTTGGCGCAGACAGGCACAGGAAAGGTTCAAGGAAAAATCTCACTTTCAAACTGGCACCTGTTACCTGTTGGTGTTTAAGAAGAAATAGCATGGACCTAGTCCCTAGAGATTTGGTGTTCTGAGGGTTATATAAATATATATCACAGGGTATAAGGACCAAGGGAATTTTTTGTACTTTACTAAGAAAAAGTAAGTAAATACAATATATAAGCCCTGTAATGGGTTGAATGGTGCCCCCTCCCCAATATGTCCACTTCCAAATCCCTGGAAATGCTAAATATGATCTCATTTGGAAAAAGGCTCTTGGCAAATTTAATTAAGTTAAGGGTGTTGACATGCGATCATCCTGGTATACCTGAGTGGGTCCTAAATCCAATGACAAGTACCCTTATGAGAGAGAAAGGGGAGAAGACACAGAGAAGGTGATGTGAAGGTGGAGGTCGAGATTGGAGTGATGGAACCACAAGCCAAGAAGTGCTAACAGTCACCAGAAGCTGGAAAAGCAAGGAACATAATTTCCTCCGGAGCCTTCAGAGGAAGGGAGCCCTGCTGACACCTTGATTTCAAAGTTCTGGCCTCCAGAACTGTGAAGGAATAACCGTCTATTGTTTTATACCAAGCTTGGGGTCATTTGTTACAGCAGCCTCAGGAAACAAATACACAGTCTACCCACCTACGATCAAATTCCTAAATTAACCCCTTTTAGATATATAACACTGTCCTTTTCACTGCAGCTTTTCACTTACACGAGAGCCAGTATTTGGGAATTTTTTTTAAATGAAAGATGGAGTATCTTTCATGTAATGAAATCCTTTTTTAAAAAAATACAAGTCTCAGCCGGGCTCAGTGGCTCAGCCTGTAATCCTAGCACTTTGGGAGGCTGAGGTGAGTGGATTGTCTGAGCCCGCAGGTTCGAAACCAGCCAGGCAACTTGGCAAGACCTCATCTCTATAATAAATCAAAAATTGGCCGAGCATGGTAGTTCCAGCTACTTGGAAGGTTAAGGCGGAAGGATCGCCGGAGTCCAGCAGGTTGACACTGGGATGGCCATGAGAGTCCAGCCTGGGCGACAGAGTGAGACTCCAACTCAAAAAAAGTCTTATTCTAAGTCATTCTCATTTTAATAGCTTATTTCCAACTCAAAAAAAGTCTTATTCTAAGTCATTCTCATTTTAATAGCTTATTTCCTTACCTAATAATTTTTAATTCATGCATTAATTTAATAAAATATATTTAAATGAGTACTATGTATTAGTCACTACTCAAGATGTTAGAAACAGAGTAGCAAATCAGGCTGAATCCCTGTCTTCATTGACCTTACATTCTTTTATTTTATTTGGGAGAGGTAATTCAGTAAACACATAAACAAACATATACTATGATGTGATATAATAGAATGACCTAATTGTAATGACCTCTTAGATGGAGAGTGATGGTAGTTCTTTGGAGAGGATAACCAAAAGAGGTCTACCTAAGGAGGTGATACTGTGTCACAGATCAAAAATGAGCAAAGTTATGTGACCATGTGGGCAAGAGAACTGCAAGCCGAGGAACAGCAAGTTCTCTCCAGGTCCAGCACAGGGAGGAAAAACTATGTATGTATGTACTATGTATGCACTATCTGAACAGATACCTAGCTTCATTTGGGAATACTCAAAATGATTTAGCTTCATTAGTTGGCACATGCAACAAATTTATCTGCAGATCCCCAAGACTGTTCTACCTTCTAGAAATGACTGTTTATCAAACAGGTGAGATTAAGTAAATTGGAAGCTATATAATAGAAAGAGAACATAATCTGACGTCCCAAAATCCAGCTTTGATTTCCATTTCTGTTTCGTATTATCCATACCAACTTGAATAAGTCCCTTAACTTCTTAGAACCTTGACTGTCTCATTTGTAAAATGGGAATGAAAGTGCCATTACCTCACAGGACTGTTCTGAGGCTCAGAACAGATTCATGAACGTGATGGGACCCACAGGGAAATCAACAGGGCTTGTCCTGACTCTCAATATTTCGTTTCCCCTCTACAAACAGGCAAACAGGGGCACTTTAGTCCACTTAGGAGAATCAACAATGGATACAGCTAATAACTGGCTGCTCATGCCAAATCTGCACCAACAGGATGTTGTATTCAGCACACCCTCCAAAAGGTCTATTTTTACAGCAGGCCTCTCCTGTGAATTCAAAGGCTATCTGGCTAGGTCTGCAGGAATAAGCATGTCAGTTGGCAGACACAGCTGACGGTCAGGCTTTCCATTGGATGTATGAGCAATGCAGCAAGCATGTGAGTGACCAACCCCTCCACCAAAGTACGAAAAGCTTTACTTGGGTGTTTGGCGAGTCTCACTACCGTTGAAGGTGCAACGATACCTTCTGCTTCTGTTGCCTCAGTGCCAATACTGGGGACTCTCACCCTACCAGAGCCGGGATTTTATTTGGAAAACAGTTCTTGCAGCGTTAGTCTCACAACAAATGCTGGCGCCAGCTGCTTGGCAGAAGGAAGCAGGTGGGAACAGGGTGTCTTTTAATTAATTACTTGGATAATCAATCACACCAAGGTTTACTTGTTATCTCCATTAGATGGTGCTGGTGGTGCTTCTTCCCAGTTCTACTTAGGTATTTCGTGCCACTCCTTTACGGGTTTCTGTTTTCTTTTTTAATCCAATCCCATTTGCTGCAAAAAAATCTCAGAGTTTCTTCTCAGTTGACTGTACCTTTTCCTGTTTGCCAGCTCTGGTTTTTTTTTTTTTTTTTTGTCTTTTTGGGAGGAATCATTTCAATGAGATTGTGGGGTGTCATTATGTCATTCCATCATCTTGACAAAGGCACACTTATTTTTTTAAATGCACTAGTCAAAAAGTAAAAAATAAAAAGCCCCAGTACACTCCTTTAGCCCCACCCTGGTTTACTGAACCAAAATTCACAGAGGTGGGGCATAAGTGTGCAGTTTCTTAAAGCTTCTCAAGTGATTCTGACTCACAGCCAGAGCCGAGAGCCAGTGTGTTCAACCTCTTCTTGGTATAATTAAGGCAGCTTGTAGAGTACAAAATAAATCATTAGCAGCCACTTCATTTTGTTTAGGTACCAGGCTAGGCCACCCTAAAAGTTAATTGAAAATGACTAACCCAACCCCAGGACATAACTAGTACCTTGCAATCTACACCCTCTTTTAATGGGTGCTTTGTTAAATAAAATGCATGGCGGGGAGTGTCTGGCTAGGATTCTATTCCCAAATTCATTTCTTCCTGTTAGTCTTAGTAATAACACTTCCCACCTACATACCTCACAAGAGTGTTAATTTAAGGCATCTGAAATCCATGTGAGCAAACGTTGGTGACCGAAATGGGCTACATAAATATCGTATGAAATCATTGTGTCATCAATCCTATAGCCTTTACTTGGAGATTTTAACAAGAGTATTAACTAGCCCATGACTTGACCTTTCCTCCCAGTCATACCTGGTTGATCCTGATGCTCACTTTCATCAGCAAACGTGTTTCTTTCAGTCACCCACCTCACTCTGCAAAGTCTTTTTGAGCCATATCATGCCAGCCCAGGCTTCCCCACACCAACACACCCAGACCCACCCTCCCCTAAAATGAAAGAAATATGGCCTGTGTAGTGTAGCAGTGAAATATAGGGGCTCCAGGACCAGACTACCCAGGTCCCAATTTCTGGGCTTTCCCTTATGAGCAGTGTGGCCTTACCCAAGCCTAACCACCTTGAATCTAGCTTTTGCATCTGTATAACAGGAAAAAGAACAGTACCCCCCCTTCATAAGGCTGTTGTGAGAATAAGTGGTTGAGAATCTGTGAAGGGCTTGGAACAGAGGCCTGAACGTGATATTCCATACATTTTATCTGTTGCTGTGATTATGATTGGATGGCTCCATCTGGACTCATCCTCAACCCTGCAAACCATGTCTATAACTGAATTCCTTCCCTGCCCCTCTAAACCTATTTCAACTCCTGGGTCCCTCTCTTAGTTAATAGCATCCCTGCCAACCTAGTCATCCAAGTTGGAAACCCAGAAGACATCTTTAACTCTCCATTTACTTCTCTGGCATCCACTCAGCCACCAAATCCTGTCCAAGCCCCCTCAGAATTCCCTCTCAGTGACAGCACTCTGCACCTACTCTTCCCTCCCAGCATGCTCAAGCCCCCCCCCTCCCGCCATGGGGCAGGCTGCAGCAGGGACTGGAGCCCATGGCCCAGGCAGAAGGAGTGCACAAAGGCACTGGGGCCCTGAGCCAGCACAGATGTGGCTCTTCCTTCATCATTGCCCAGAGGCCTCCTCATGGGTCTCCCGCTCCGCCCTGCAGACATTTTCTAAAGAATAACAACAGCCAAGGTTTTTATAGCACCCACTACTTACAGGTGCTATTCTAAGAGGTTTCACATCATACCGCCCTGAATCTTCTCCACAGCCTATGCAGTATGTGCGGCTAGGGATTTCATTTTACAGATAAAAAGGCTGAGATAGCCGGGCTCGGTGGCTCAGCCTGTAATCCCGTGCCTTTGGGAGGCTGAGGTGAGTGGATTGCCTGAGCCCGCGGGTTCGAGACCCGCCTGGGCAGGCGAGACCTCATTTCTACAATAAAATTTTTAAAAATCAGCCGGGCGTGGTAGCGCATGCCTGTAATTCCGGCTACTCAGAAGGCTGAGGTGGAAGGATCGCCGGAGCCCAGCAGGTCGAGACTGCAGTGACCGGGAGCGGCCACTGCACTTCAGTCTGGGCGACAGAGTGAGACTCCAACTCAAAAAAAAAAAAATGCTGAGCTACCACAGGTCATGGTCAGTAGGCAACAGGCAGGATTCAAACCTAGGAAGTCAGGCTCAGAGTACCTGGTCTTAATCACCACAGCCCCCTGTTTTTTGCCTCACAACAAATCGGGCCTAGTCCAGGGCTAGGTGACAAGGAGTGGTGGAAGGAGAGGGCAGCAAGCTTGGGGCCTGAGACATTTCCAGTCTCTGCCCTCCAGAAGTTTACACAGCTCCAAATGACTCATTTTCTTAACCGAATGGATTCTGCCTTGTCCAGTGGTAGTTTTGCTGAGAGACATTCACATTTCATCTCCCTGAAATGGGGAGGGGTTACTCATCCCTCCTCTGTGTGTCTCAGACACGATCACACATGTGAACAGCAATGATGCGCCACCTCGACCTGCAAGTACCAGGAGCCTTTTTAAACAAAAATTGTTGCAGTCTCACAGCGGACGGCTGGCAATGTTGCAACATTTTTAAAGTGAAGGGGTTTTTTTAGTTCCTCCCTCCTTCCTCTTCCCCTTGCTTAAAACACACACACGATGGCACTTCTTGATTCAGTGAATCAGGAACATGATTTTTTAAGAAGATGATTTTTTTAAATGCCAAATAATCGGAAGCTAACATAAAGACATATCTGCTTGGCTTTTTCTCTGCACACATGTGCAATAAATTCTGCCGAGGTTATGCAGTGACTGTGGCCTAAATATCTGCAGTGGAAGATTTTGCAGATATTTCCCCAAAGCAAAATGTTTATTAATGGAATTTACCAATTTTAATAAGAATTCTTCTGAGATCAAATATGCAACTTATTCAACTAATTGTGGCCTTGGGCAAGTTAATTAACCTCTCTGAGCCTTCATTTGTTCATCTATCATTTATCAAATATAATTAACAACATGCACCTTATTCCACACAGAGTTGCTATAACAATTCAGTGTAATCACATATGCAACTCAAATGTGTGATATGGCTATTATTAATCTTACCAAATAGAGATGGTAGCACCAAAATGGGCTTTGACACCATTCTCCATGGTGTTGGTGATGACTCAGAACTCAAACGAAAGCATTTATCTACATACAATAAAGAGGATATATGGTTCACATACAATAAGCTATTGACGTTAATAACATTTCTATTTGAAATGACTCAGTATATACATTTTGTGTGTTCAGCAGAACGTCTCCATTTGAATTAACAAGGGTGGAAAATTTAGGAGCACCAATAATTATGCTCCAAATTTTCAAGATACATTCTATTAATGAACGTCATGAAAAGCATCCTTTTCACTTCTGTGCAAATGAATTTCTATCTCCAGGGCTCACGTAGAAGAAAAAGTTCTGCTCTAGACCAATATTTTCTTCCTATAATTTAAAGACATTCGTCTGTACCATTTACTTTATTATCCAGATTTTAAAAAAAGGTCGGTGCAGCTGTTCTCATAACGTATACAGCCCATTTTTCAAAACAGCTCCTGATGTGTCTATTATATTTTGACCTCCTCTCCAAAAGAAAGAGATGCATTTCAGTAAAAGCTGCACATTTTTTCCCCAGCAGTTTTGCTGCCCTTCTCTGCTCTACTTTTGTGGGGGTTACCTTTCACCATGTTTTAGAGAGCCTTCTCATCATTTTCCTGCCTCAAAGGGAATGAAAGTGTAATTCATCATGATATTGACTGTATTTAGATATAAATACAGAATTCTTGGGAATTTCACAGTAATGAAGGAAAATTTTTACATTAGTTGTGGATGCTGGGATGGAAGAAAAAAAATTTTTTTTAAATGGCAACTTACATATTTGATTTGCTCAATCTTTTTTTTTTTTTGAGTCAAAGTTTCACTTTGATGCCCCAGCTGGAGGGCAGTGGCACAATCCCAGCTCACCAGCCTCGCTTTCCTGGGCTCAGGCAATCCTTCCACTTCAGCCTTCTGAGCAGCTGAGACAGAGGCGTGTACCACCGTGACTATTTTTTTTATTTTCTGTAAAGATGAGGCCTTGCTATGTTACCCAAGCTGGCCTTGAACTCCTGGGCTCAAGCAATCCTCTAGCCTCAGTGCTGGGATTATAGGCGTGAGCTACCATGCCAGGCTGATTTGCTCAGTCTTGACAAGTCTTTGTGAATACTTGAAGTAGAATGTATACACCTATAGCTACATCCTGAATCACTAGTTCAGGCACCCTGTGAGGAGAGCACAGTGTCCCATCCTCTGAATGAGCCCTGGTCCACTCTCCTCCACCTACTGCCCTGAGAGGCTCGGGGCTCTCCTCATTCCCTTGTCAGATCCTCCTCTTCTTCTCTGTGCCCTGTGCAAAAGCTCCATTCCTGCCCTTCCACACAACTTATTCATTCATTCAGAGTCAGTGTCTCACTCTGGCATTCAAGTTGGAGTGCAGCATGTGGCACAATCACAGTTCACCACACTCAAATACTCTGGCGATCTTCCTGCCTCAGCCCATTAGCTGAGACTACAGGTGCACACCACCATGCCTGGCTAATTTCTTCATTTTCTTATAGAGAGGAGGTCTCGCTATGTTCCCCAGGCTGTTCTCAAACTCCTGGGCTTAAGCAATACTCCTGCCTCAGCCTCCCAAAGTGCTGGGATTACAGGCATGAGCCGCCGTGCCCAGCCCTGTGGCAACTTAATTTAGTATTTATTTGTTGCACTTCTAACCTGTGCAAGACCTATGTTAAGGAAGGTCTTAGCTGAAAATATAAGTCCAATCTGCAAGGACAGGTTCCCAGTAATTCAAAACTGGAAATAAACTCGCCACCCTTTACATGCACACACACACACACCAGCACACCAGAACAACAACCCCCCGCCCCCAGTCAATCCTGCCCCTCCTGCCTGTCTTCAGTGGAGCAGGTCGTTGATGCAGGAAGAAGCTGATTTAGGAAACAACAGAATCCCTTCTAGTTTTCCTGAAATTACAAAATATACCAGTGGAGTAGGGCTCCAACAACACTCACTTAGCTGGGCTGGACCCTGGGGGGCAGGGAAGAGTCAGAGGCGCTGTGGCAACCGGTTCACATGGGTATTTTCTAAAAGGAAGACTGTGAATACCAGCAGTAAAGCAGTTTTTCTGTTTTCTTTAAGGTAAAGTCACAGCGGCGGTCCTTGTCTGTGTCTCTTTTGTAAGAAGCACCGGATAGTGACATCTAGTGGTCTTGATTTAAACTACTCTTAGACTACAGCACCATGCAGGAGGGGGGGGAATGATAGTTTTTGGCAGGGCTCAGTGGCTCAAGCCTATAATCTCAGTGCTTTGGAAGATCGAGTCAGGAAGATCACTTGAGGCCAGGAGTTCAAGACCAGCCTGGGCAACATGACAAAACCTCATCTCAAAAAAATAAAAAATTAGCCCAGCATGGTCGTGTTTGTTCAGTTGTACTCGGGAGGCTGAGGTAGAAGAATCACCTGAGACCAGGAGTTGGAGACTGCAGTAAGCTGTGATCAAGTCACTGTACTCCAGCCTAAGCGACAGAGTGAGACTCTGACTAAAAAATATAAAATAAAAGTATAGTTTTCAGGAAACTCAGAGATAATTCTAACTACAACCACTATATCCTAGATTTCTGTCCCAATTACCTCGGGCAAGTTACTTCTCCTCTCTGCACATCCATTCCCTCATCCGTAAATAGGGATGGTGACAGAATTGAGTGCACAGGCTGATAGGAAGACTGAAGGAGACAATATACACAAAGTGCTCAGAATAGTGCCGGGCACATAGCGAACGTTCAATCATGCTTGCTTTCATTAGTATTCTGCCTCTTCTTTATAGTCCATCATACCCTAAAAATCATTGTTTTAAGCACTTAGTGAAATTGCATTAATTTTTACTCACAATCTTCCAGTGCCGTTGACACAGCCAGGAAGATATGCCTCACATGCCATGTGGTCTTACTCACTCCCTCAACACCACTCTGCATGCCTTCAAGGGTACAGCAACCTCACCGTCAGAAGTTCAATGTCATCCAAGTCCATCAGTGGACTCTACCGCTCGGGATTTATGTTTGAGATCTAAAGGTCTTTGGTGGGAGGTGCTCTATACAGTTTGCCATTGTCCATATAATTCCCTGTCACCTGCTGCCTGCTGAAAACACTTGCATTTGATGGCATTTGATGCCCCTGTTTAAACACAAAAAGATAAAGTCCATATCTCCTTTTTGTTTTGTTTTTGAGTTGGGGTCTCATTCTGTTAGCCAGGCTGGAGTGCAGAGGCACAATCACTGTTCACTGCAGCTTCAACCTCCTGGGTTAGGCAATGCTTCTGCCTCAGTCTTCCGAGTAGCTGGGGATGCAGGCGTGCACCACTACACCTGGCTAATTTTTAATTTTAATTAATTAATTTATTTTTTGCACAGATGAGGTCTCACTATGTTGTCCAGGCTGGTCTTGAACTCCTGCACTCAGGCAATCCTACCACTTCGGCCTCCCAAAGTGCTGAGATTACAGTTCCCCTTTATGCCTGGTCATAAAGTCCCTATCTCTTATTCTGAGACTGAAAACTTTTCACTGTCTGCCCTGTTAGTCACATTTTATTCATTATGAACCCTACACTCTAACCACAGTCATGCCAGCTGAACAGCTAGGTTCTCACCCAGTCTTTGTAGTTTTCTTTCCTTAGCCAGTTCCTACTGTCTAGAATGCCTCCTATCCTCTTTCCATTGAAATCCTGTCTCTCCTCCAAGGCCCACCTTAAATTCCACTGATACTTTGGGGACTTATCCCCAACTGTCAGAACCTTAGGTAAAATAATCTTCTCTTTTTTTTTTTTTTGGTCATCTACAAAACAGGGCTAATAAGTGCCCGTTTTAGAGGGCCGAATCTTACTGTTACCATTTTATCTTTCTCTCCTGGCAACTCTACTACCTATTGTATTTTTGTGTCTTTAACTATTTAACTATTTAAAAACTACTTATTTAACTATTTAGAAAATTATAACAAAATATGCATAAGAAAATTTACCATTTCAGCCATTTTTAAGTGTGCGGTGCAGTGGTATTTAATTGTACTTACATTGTTGTGCAACCATCATCTCGAGAACTTTTTCATCTCCCATTTCAGCTTTATCAAAACAGAAATTCTGTACCCATTTAACACTAGTTCTCTGATCCTCCTTCCCGGATCTTGGCAACCACCATTCTACTTTGTCTCTGAATTTGACTACTCTAGGTACTTCATGTAAGTGGAATCATAAAATATCTGTCCTTTTGTGTCTGGCTTATTTCACTGAGCATAATGTCTTCAAGGTTCATTGGTGTTGTTGCATGTGTCAAAATTTGCTTCATTTTTAAGACTAAATAATATTTTATTGTATGGACAAGGTGAAGACCTCCAAAAAACTAAATTATTTTTTGGAGGGCAGGCCCCTTGTGTATAGGCTTCCTCCGCGAGGTAAGTGTTCTAGGAATCTATCAGCATTAGTGTACCAGCTAGTGTGAGAGGCTGCATTCAGATTCAGTACATTTTTTTTAAAGATTCTTTCAACATGTTTGTCCTTTTCACGATGGGTGATTTACAAGCGCACCTGCCCACATTGCGCTGAGTGTTCAGCAGTTTTTGACCAAAAATGGAAATGACCCCCGTGCCTCACCCTCCCTATTCACCCGATCTCACCCTGAGTGACTTTTTTTGTTTCCCCAGATGGAAAAAGTCCTCAGAGGGACTTTTTGCCAATGTGGAAGAGGTGAAACAAGAAACAGCAGAAGCACTAAAAGGCATTGAAACTGACAAGTTCAAAAACTGTTTTGAGCAGTGAAAAAAGCATCTCAATAGGTGTACTGCATCAAATGGAGAGTGCTTTGAAGGTGAATGAAGTTTAAACATGTAAGAATAAATACACAATTTTTTTATAAATAAGTTCCAGGCTTTTTTGTGTACTCCTTGTGTTTGCCACATTTTCTTTAACCATTCATCTGTTAACAGACACCTGTTACTTACATTTTTTGGCTATTGTGAATAATGCTGCTATGAACATGGCTGTGCAAATAGCTGTACAAATTCCTGCTTTCAGTTCTTTTGGATATATATCTAGAAGTAGAATTGCTGGATCATACAGTGATTGTATGTTCAATTTTTTTGAGGAACTGCTATACCGTTTTCCACAGTGGCTGCATCATTTTACATTTCCATGAGCAATGCATCAGAGTTCCAATTTTTCCACATCCTTGCCAACACTTGTTATTTTCTGTTTTCATATATATATATATCATCCGAATGAGTGTGAAGTATCTACTCTCTATTGTCTATTTATTTATTTGGAGTGGGAGTTTCACTCATATGCACACAACAGCACTCGGCCTCCTGGACTCAAGCAATCCTTCTGCCTCAGCCTCCCAAAGAGCTGGAATTACAGGCACGTACCACCATGCCTGGCTAACTTTTTAAAATTTGTATAGAGACAAAGCCTCACTATGTTGCCCAGGTTGGTCTCAAACACCTGGGCTCAAGCAATTTTCTCACTTTGGTCTTCCAAAGTGCTTTGGATTACAGGCATGAGCCACCGCACCCAGGCTCTACTGTCTTAATTTCCCTTTTGCACTTTAATTTTACTCCTTTGTTTTGCTCGGTCTCATGTTTCTCTGACAGAACAACAAACTTCATGACAGCGGGAACTGTCATATACAATTTATCTAACAATTCGCTCACCTCTCACCTGGCCCCTTCGCGCTCACTACCATCTAATGTGGAGCTTGGCACAAGTTTGAGATCTTGACCCTCCTGCAGCACAGGTGTACCTGGGAGCTTGTTAGAAATACAAAATCTCAGGCCCCACCCTGGAACTACTAAAAAGAATCTGCATTTTAACAAGATCTCCGAGGGTTCTGCAGGTACATTGAGGGGCTAAGCAGCACTAGTATGGAGAAAGGCAGCTTACTTTGGTTATGTCATTAGGTTCAGCTACTCATCTGGTAGGTACTTTACAAATGTTTGATGACTGCAGGATTAATGAGGAACACTGGCCAGGTGCAGTGATTCAGACCTGTAATCCCAGCACTTTGGGAGGCCAAGGCAGGAGGATTGCATGAGCCCAGGTGTTCAACACCAACCTGGGCAACATGGGGAGACCTTACACCTACCAAAAAAAAAAAAATTGCCAGGTGGGGTAGCACATGCCTGTACTCTCAGTTACTTGGACTGAGATCCTGCTGAGGCGGGAGGATCACCTGAGCCCAGGAGGTCAAGACTGCTGTGAATGAGATTGTGCCACTGCACTCTAGGCTGAGCAACAGAGTGAGACCCCACCAACTCAAAAAAAAAAGAGGAAAATTAACAGGTCCGTTAACATCCACCTGATATTAACATGTGATATGATCAGGCATGTATCAAAAATGTGAAAAAAACATCTCTTGAAAAGTAGCTTAAACAGGGTGAAAAATAGGACAGAGAAACTGTCACAGCCAAGAGGAGCCTAAGGAAACATGATGACTAAATGTCATGTGGTCTGCTGGATGGGATTCTGGGATGGAAAAAAGGCTGTTAGGCAAAAACTAGGGAAATCTGAATACAGAATAGACTTTAGTTCATAGTAATGTATCAACATCAGTTCACTACCCTAACAGTTTTTCTGTAAATCTAAAATTAAAAGTTTATTTAAAAGCTGAGACAGAGAAGAGGTAAGGTATCAAGATAACCTTTAGTGACAGATGTGCAGGAAGTAACAGTAGTGCCATTAATTCCCTGCTATAGAATATGCTGGTACTACAGGACCCTATATCATCAAATAGACACATTTGTAACCCTAAGGAGAGATGGTCAGCAGCTGGCTGTCTCTGAATCCAAGGTAAGATCAGTCTTCCTCTGCCTGACCTGGGACAGACCTCTGCCACTTAACAAGCTACTCATCTTTTTCCTGGGGAAGGGAGTGCCACCTTCTAAAAAGGCATCAATAAATTGAGGTTAGGGTCACAGCACACCATAAGAAATATTCTAGCACTATCTTATCTGCCTGTCTTGGGTTGAAATGTACTTTCTTGAGATTAAAGTTTAAGTTACATCAATTCTTTTTTTTTTTCAAGTTGGAGTCTCACTCCATCGCCCAGACTGGAGTGCAGTGGCATGCTCACGGCCACCCCAGTGTTGACCTGCTGGGCTCAGGCGATCCTTCCACATCAACCTTCCAAGTAGCTGGAACTACAGGAGCATGCTACCATGCCCGGCTAATTATTTAATTTATTGTAGAGATGAGGTCTTGCCAAGTTGCCCAGGCTGTTCTTGAACCTGTGGGCTCCGACAATCCTCTCACCTCCACCTCCCAAATTGCTGGGATTACAGGCTTGAGCCACCGCACCTGGCAAGTTATATCAATTCTTAACAGAAAATATTACTATTGAGTCACAATTGAAGTCAAGGACCAGAGGGAGCTAAGTTTTATTGTGAAGCTACTTACCACGTTCAAGTGCTGTGCTAACCCTTCATATAAGCCCATTCTCTTTAAGTGGAGTGACTTATTTCTCTCTTAGTGTCTCAAATAAGCTTCTTCACTGAATAGGTTATATTTTGTTTATATCAAAATGCAGACCTTAGAGAAGCAAGCACCACTAAAATCAATCTGTACTAAAACAGGCCATAATAATAAAGGT
Organism: Carlito syrichta; assembly: GCF_000164805.1. Classification (NCBI taxonomy): domain Eukaryota; kingdom Metazoa; phylum Chordata; class Mammalia; order Primates; family Tarsiidae; genus Carlito; species Carlito syrichta. The sequence continues at coordinate 1,194,028 of NW_007258207.1, read as the reverse complement.
TACAGCTAGCATTTCTTCTTTTTATTATATTTTAGACACTGTACCACACGTATTACTTGTGTCATCACGCTTCATTTACACTAGACCAACCCTGTGAGGAAGGTTCTGTTATTAGCTCCATGAGATACTTGCTACACATTTTCATCAGGATAGAAGAGACAGGTTGAACAATAGTGCCTGGGGGAGACTTAAGGACTTGAAATAATTTTAAGTTCAATGTGGCACAGGAGTGTTATGGCTAACCAAAAAGCTAATATAATATTACCCTGAATTAATAAAAGTATAATACCGCCGGGCTCGGTGGCTCAGCCTGTAATCCCGCGCCTTTGGGAGGCTGAGGTGAGTGGATTGCCTGAGCCCGTGGGTTCGAGACCCGCCTGGGCAGTGAGACCTCATCTCTACAATAAATCAAAAAATCAGCTGGGTGTGGTAGCGCATGCCTGTAGTTCCGGCTACTCGGAAGGCTGAGGCGGAAGGATCGCCGGAGCCCAGCAGGTCGAGGTTGCTGTGGTCAGGAGCAGCCACTGCACTCCAGTCTGGGCGACAGAGTGAGACTCCAACTCAAAAAAAAAAAAAGTATAATACCTAGAACACTAGAAAAAACAAGCATTTATTGAGAAGAGATTATATGTCACACATTGATGTCAGAGATTTCAAGCATGTCATCCCTTTATTGTTCATGGCATCCCTTAAATGGAGAAATTATTGACCCCTTTCAATGGGATGAGTAAACGTGAGACTCATAAAGAATGGATAACAGGTCACACAGCTAGCAAGTGCAGAGCTGGATCCTGAACTCAGGTGTTTGAGCTCAAATGGTAAAGTGTGTCCCTTCCATTGGGACCACTCTGCTAAGGCAAGGATAATGATAGCCCAGCTCTGCCCAGTTCCAAAAATCTCCCATCTACTTCAGGACCATCACTGTAAAAGGTAGGGACCAGAGATGGGTGGGAACACGTCTCAAGGACAGCAACCCAGAGGGAGGGGAAACTAAAACTCTTTTCTGTAAGAAATGGTGAGAGAGAAAACTCGGCCTGGAGAAATGATGCCACAGAAAGACATCATTATTCCTCCTCATATTTGAAGGGCTGCCATGTAGAAAAAAGAACAGACATTCTTGGGTGATCAAAGAAGACAGAAATAGGGCTAAAGAAAGCCAAAACAAGAGTGAGACAGATTTAGGTTCAACACAATAAAGAACGCAGAAGAATTATTTTAGAAGAGTCACTGTCTCATGAGGTAATGGGATCTGCACCCTTCACTACCTCATGAACAGTCATCTAGAATTCAGGACAGACTTTAAGACCCCTTCTAACTGAAACTCAAGACTAAGTTATCCTCTGTAGAATCCTCCAGTTCTCCCACTTTCTTTCTTTGTCCTGACCAAGAAACAGAGTGCCCTGATTGCTCTGTGACCCAGCCAGTTGCATGTTTTCCCTTGCAGGTTTGAACTCAAGCTGGGGTCTTGAACATTCCCAGGCACTGATAAAGTTGTTCAGGTTGTTGCTTGAATCCCTGAAAACTCAACCACATTGCTAAGCACGTAGAAGAAACTAGCCCCAATCCTGGACTAAATTCCTTAAACTCTCCTACAAACTCTATACCCAGTCCCCCTATGAGGGACACACCTGAGTGGAACATCTCTTTTCTCACTATCCATTATGAGGATGCTGATGCCTCCTCTATATGTAGTTCCCCGCATAAATGCTTTGGCTTGATCACTCTGGTGCTTAGTGATTCTTTCTCTAGAATCCCAGACAGTTCCATCTCTGAATGGTTTGGGGCAATTCCTTGCAGGAACTCCCCTGCTGCCATTTCTGGGGTAACGCCAGCCAGAGGTTGCTGGACAGAACAGTCTAACACAGTTATGGGCCACATAATGGTGTGTCAGTCAATGACAGACCACATATACAACTATGTTCTCATAAGACCATAATGGAGCTGAAAAATCCCTATCGCCTACTGATGTAGCCGCCCTAATGTTATAGCACAGCCTATTACTCAAGCTTCATAGTGGTATTAGCGTAAACAAACCCACTGTGCTGCCAGTCATATAAAAGTATAGCAATACAGCTATGTACAGTACATAATTGATAATAAATGAGCATGTTTCTGGTTTATGTATTTAATATACTTCTTTATTGTTGTCTTAGAGTATACTCCTTCTATTTATTTTTTTTTTAAAGTAAGCTTTAAAACGGCTCATGCAAGTGCTTCCAGAGGTATTCCAGAAGAAGTCACTGTTGTCATAGAAGACAAGAGCTCCATGTGTGTTATTGCTCCTGAAGACCTTCCAATGGGACAAAATGTGGAGGTGGAAGACAGAGATACTGATGATCTTGATCCTCTGTAGGCATAGGCTAATATGTGTGTGTTTGTGTGTTTTAACAAAAATGTTTAAAAAGCAAAAACAAAATTTTAAATAGATTTTTTAAAAGCTTACAGAATGAGGATCTAAAGAAAAAATATTTTGTGTAGCTGTACAGTGTGTTTGTATTTTAAAACTGTTACTATGAAAGATTTAAAAAGTTAAACAAATTTAAATGTTTATAAAGGAAAGAGTTACAATAAGCTAAGGTCATTTTATTTTTAAAAATTTTAAATTTAGTGCAGCTACACTATTCACAATAGCAAAAAACATGGAACCAACTGTGCTGCTCATTGAAACTGGGCTGGATTTTTTAAAATGTGGTACATATACACAATGGAATATTACACAGTCATTAAAAAGGACAAAATTATGGACTTCACAGCAACTTGGATGGATTTAGAGTCTATCATACGCAGTGATCTATCACAGAAACAAAGAACTGAGTACCACATGTTCTCACTCATAAATGGACCCTGAACATTTGATATAATACTATAAGAAAGGATTGGCAGTAGCAGGATACTGCCAGGGAGGGGGGTGGGGAACACAGCATCGATAAGGGTACTTGATCTCAAACCAGGCAAAGTGGGGACCAAAGGGAGGCCCAAACTTTACCTGTACAACGACCATTTGTAGACCTAAGGCTGAATTGTACCCCACATCTTTAAAATAACAGTATAAATAAAAAATATATAAATATCAGTAAAATAAATAAAAAGTATATGAGGCAGCACATATGTTAGCTCAATTTAGCCATTCCACAATATATGCATATTTCAAAGCATCAAATTGCACATAATAAATATATATAACTTTTGTCAATTAAAATAAAGTTTTTAATATGCTGGGGGGAAAATTTAGTACAGCCTAAGTATACAATGTTCATACAGTCCATAGTAGTATACAGTAATGTCCTAGGCCTCAACACTCACTCACTGACTCATCAGAGCAACTCAGTCCTGGAAACTCCATTCATGGTAAGTGTGCTATACTAGTGTACCATGTTTTATCTTTAACACCGCCTTTTTTTTTTTTTTTTTTTGAGTCAGAGTCTCACTCTGTAGCACAGGCTAGAGTGCAGTGGCACGTTTACAGCCACCACAGCCTCGACCTGCTGGGCTCAGGCGATCCTTCCACCTCAGCCTTCCAAGTAGCTGGAACTACAGGTATGCACTACTAAGCCTGGCTAATTTTTTGATATATTGTAGAGACAAAGTTTCGCCAAGTCGCCCAGGCTGGCCTTGAACCCCTGGACTCAGGCAATCCTCTCGCCTCGGCCTCCCCAAGTGTTGGGATTACAGGCTTGAGGCACTGAGCCCAGTTAATACCACCTTTTTTTTTTGAGTCAGAGTCTCACTCTGTCACCCAGACTGGAGTGCAGTGGCCGTTCCCGGCCACCGCAGCCTCGACCTGCTGGGCTCCAGCGATCCTTCTGCCTCAGCCTTCCAAGTAGGTGGAAGTACAGGCGCGCGCTACCACGCCTGGCTAATTTTTTGATTTATTGTAGAGATGAGGTCTCGCCAAGTTGCCCAGGAGGGTCTCGAACCCGCGGGCTCAGGCAATCCACTCACCTCAGCCTCCCAAAGGTGCGGGATTACAGGCTGAGCCACCGAGTCTGGCTTAATACCACATTTTTACTGTACCTTTTCTATGTTTAAATACGAATACTTACCATTGTGTTACAATTGCCTACAGTATTCAGCACAGTAATGTGCTATACAGGTCTGCAGTCTAGGAGCAATAGGTCTATAGTAGGCTATACCATCTAGGTATGTATAAGTGATGCTCCACGATGTACACACAACAAAAATCATCTTACAACACATTTCTCAGAACATATCCTTGTTAAGTGTCACATGACTGTACAAAGTTTTACCACATAATCCATTTAAATAGAATACGAAGGACACATAAGGATTACAGATTTTCAAGAAAGCAAATTATATCTAATTCACACCACACATACAGAAGTCTGTGTCAGCACTTCAAGGACATCATTACAAGTAGTAAATGCCATCAAGCAGTGGATACACAGAAACACCAGTGAGAGAGAATATTAGGTTGCAAAGAATGAATACCTGAGAGGTGTCTTTAGGATGCGTGGGGCCCAGAAGCATGTGTCTTTGTGAGCCACCATGATGGAATTTCTGGGGAGTGCAAAGAGCTGAGAGGATCTGCAGAGGGAACCAGGAGGGGGCAAAATCAAGCACCAGGTCGTGTGCAAAAACATGCCCTGTGCATAGGATCCTTTCCCCAGCATATAAAGAAGTCCTCTCCAAATTTCTTCATGCAACCATTACCAAGAAATCAGCAAGAATGTGGAAGTTATCTTGTCATAATCACATGGCCCTGGTAACTCTGCGGTAAAGAGGGTCACTCTGCCTTTTCTTATTATGGGACGGGCTGGTGCTTTCCTTCTGAAGAATGTAGTCTCCCCAGCATACCTTTTACAGATTTCCTAATTTCACACCACACTACAAAATACTTCTAGGTCTGCAAGACCAGCATATCTCTTCCACACAGTGTCCCCATCTGTTCTGTAGGTCAGTTCACCAGTTAAGAAAAATCAGACAATTCCTAACTGGGAAAACATTGACACGAGCCTGTTAGACAGGGAGATGCAGTGAACAACACCCTATGGCTCAAAAGAAAGCTTCTTGGTCCAGAACAGGCCTCTTTCTAGAGCTTTCTTCTTACTGATGATTTGGATATAATCTAAAGAATCATAATTTCAAATCAGTATAGAAAAACTACCACAGGAAAAATGACCTGTTGGCCATTTTCATTTCTTGGAGGTATTGTGCCTCAGAGAACTAATTATAAAACATTTATGCAGTCACTGTGTTGCACTATTAGAAATTAAAATGTTTAACTTAATTTAATTATCCAAAGTTACATTAATCAAAATGACAAAAACAAATGGGAGGCAAGATGCTTTATCCCAAGGCTAAATATGCTATTTTATACAAAGTGCTTATCTGTCAAAACCATGAAACCAAGTCTCCTAATTCTAGAAAAAAGAAATACTAGACTTGGACTAAGACACTTGGGTTTTAGTGTCCATTCTGCCATTAAATGGCTACAGGGGTTTTAGTATGTCCTAAAACCTTCATAGGCCATCTCTTCCAGTCCTAAAATTTTGTAATTTTACCATTACTCCCCACCCAAACAGCTCTAAAATTTTTTTTCTAATAAAAAAATCTAGTATCTGGCCAGGCATGGTGGCTAATGCCTGTAATATCAGCACTTTGAGAAGCTGAGGCAGGAAGATTGCTTGAGCCAGGAATTCAAAGCCAGCCCAGACAACACAGCGAGACCTCTACCTCTACAAAAAATTAGCTAGGTGTGGTGGCACAAGCCTGTAGTCCCAGCTACTCAGGAGGCTGAGATGGGAGGATCACTTGAGCCCTGGAGTTCAAGGTGGCAGTAAGCTACGATCACACCACTGTACCCCAGCCAGGGCAACAGAGCAAAAACCCTACCTCTAAAAAAAAAAAAAAAAGGAAAAAATATATATACTGCCTACAAGTTCTGATATCCCTGCTATGGCAGACTTTCTTAGCATGGGGGACAGTAGTCACTATCTTGTAGAGGTGTTATGTTTCTCCAACCTGTGGATTCTGGCCAGACACGGGATTTGCTTTGGATAATGAATTGTGAGCAGAAATGTGTGTCACTTCTGGACAGAAGCTTTAAGAATCAGTAGCTGCTTCATTGTGCCCTCTTCTCTCTGCCATAAGGATGGGCAACATTCCCGATGGGGGCTGTTCTGTCAACCCAGGGCCTAGAGTGAATATGACAGGGAGAGGAGCTGCAGCAAATCTGCAACGAGCAGGAAGCAAAAATGGGAAATAAACTTTGGTTGCTACAGCCACCGAGACTTTTGCTTGTATTTGTTGCCACAGTGAAATCCAGCCTATCGTCACTGATATACTTGCAATTGCCAAACCAGTTTTTCAATATCTGCAAAAGACTTTGTCTTCATGATAACAAGATCCAATTCTGGAGTTGTTTGAGACAGATAAGCGCTAAAATGTGTCTTTCACAAAAATCAGGCATTTACTCAAAAGCTGACTTGTTAACCTGGGAATTCTGTAACAGGTGCTTTCTCCTGTTACTAACTACTATAGCATTAGTCAGAAAAGTCATAAATATATACTGCATCTGTTATAAGCAATAAGGTAAAACATTAGCTATTCATAGCAAAATGAGCACTTTAAGGTAGCTTCAGATTCTCATTCAGAGATACAGAAAGGATGTAGGAATATAGTGCTACAAAAGTGTTAAAATCATTAATGGCAAGGTAAGTAAAAAGACAAAGTTCCAATTAGAAAATACTTTGTACAAACTATATATTCCATAACTAAGGAAAGAATGAAACTTGCTTTTTCTACTCCAAAGAGGCTTCTAAGATCCTATTTTGAATTCAGGTTGCCATAGAAACCAGTAGACTTCTGTATGGGATTTCATCAGAACTGCTGCATAATTTGGTGCATATAGAGATGAACCCTATCTGACTGTCTCAACTAAAAACAAAGCCACTACTCTGGTGTGAATCCTTTGATGAGTCTCACAGTTTGAAGCTGAAACATCTATACAAAATTAAGGCTCATGACCGTGATAATCCTTCACACTTAGGCATTTTGCTTTCCAAGAGGTAAGAATAATTGTCAGCATGGCCATGACCCACAGTTGCATTATTTGAAGCCAGGTCATGATCTGTCATTCATGGTCCCACGCATGCATGGCTATGCGTGCATGCTCAGGCACAAAGGTGACTGGAAAAATATTTTTATGGATAGCCACAATAACTGAGCTTTGGATAAGCCACAAAATCTATGATATATCCACCATACAAAAATACAATAGTAATAAGAGCAACATTGTCTACTTACTGCTTTAAATTATTTTTATTAATGCAACAACCCTTTGAGACAGGTACTATTATCATTTTCATTCTATAATCTAGGGAAACTGAGGCATAAAAAATTTTCATATCACTTAGTAGTTAGAGGCAGAACTGGGATTTTAACCCAGGCGTCTGTCTCCAGAGTCTGCACCAGGCTTTTCCACCTCTCTGAGCATCTCAAAAACTTGCAATTACAAACAGAAGAAGAGCTCAAGCATAGCACCCATTCAAATATTTCTCAAGCTCTGGGGCATTCAAATAACTGAGGCTGCTTAATGAAAATGCTTATTTGGCCAGGTGCAGGATCACACCTGTAATCCCACCACTTTGGGAGGCCAAAACAATAGGATTACTTGAGCTCAGAAGCTCAAGAACAGACTGGGCAACAGAGCGAGACCTCATCTCTACAAAAAAGTAAAAAAAAAGAAAAATAGCTGGGCAGGGTGGCACTCACCTATAATCCCAGTTACTTGAGAGAAGCTGAGGCAGAAGGATTGCCTGAGCTCAGAAGGCTGTGGTGAGCCATGATCATGCCACTGCACTCCAGTCTGGGCAATAGAGAAAGATTCTGACTTAAAAAGAAGAAGAAGGTGGGGGGGGGAGAGAGAGAGAGAGAGAGAGAGAGAGAGAGAGAGAGAGAGAGAGAGAAAAGGAAATATTTATTCTTGGGTCCTCCATCCAGAAATTCTGATTCAACATATCCAAGCTGAGACCCATACACCTGCATTTTAACAGCACCCTTTAGTGATCCTGACATAGGTAGTCCTACAGGCCATACTCTGAAAAAAAATAACATATTCAAACTCAGCTAATGAACAGTTCCAGACAGATGAATCAACTCACCTATTCAGAGGAAAGCTGAGAAACAGAAGATAACCTTTTAAAAAAGACTGAGCACAGAAATAAAGCAAAAAATAAAAGTTCTAAAATAATAAACCTCTCATACTTTATTCCTTAGAATTTCCTTAGACCTTAGATCAGGGTCTATTTCTTCTAATGCTGTACACAATTTCACAGAAGATTAGAAGGGAAAAAAAGGCAAAAGGGGCTGGAGAAATTAGGAACTAGAAATTAATGAAGGCAGGGAGGAAGGGAGGGAGGAGGCAAGATTAAAATGTTTAAAAATATAAACACTCAAAGAAGTCCTGAGACCTAGGAGCATTAGAATTGAGACTCTGAGCCCGCTATACATCTAGGAAGAAGGAGTATGGTAAAAAATAATATTCCTAATGTTGAGTCATCCAAAGACAAAAAGGAGAGGGAGTTAATAATTTACTATACTTTGTATAGTTTTTAGAATACAATAATATCAAATATTTGAGGAAATTTTCACTTGAAACAGTTAAAACTAAAAATTTGAGTGCTTAAAGCTGATATGTGAATACTCTCTCTTGGACTAGAGAGATGCTAAGAAATTTATTGATGCAGCAGGTGAAATCAAGAGGAAAAAAGTTGGTTGGCAGCACCTGGGGCCGGGAGAGGAGGATATATATACCACAATGTGTTTTATCCTCTGCTGCCTAGAAAATGCATATTGCATTGACAGTGGCACAATGGCCAGACTTTCATGTTGAGCAAGGACCAGTATTGTATTAGTGCTTGCACTTAAGAGCACTTTTGACTAGCACACAAGCCTTTTCAGGACAGTTACCCAGATAATCATTTTCAACCAGATTCCTTCAGCAAAACTAGATGGTAGAAGTTATCTCAGATCCCCTCTATGCCTTGGTAATATGATCTTATATACAAATATTTTTAAAATCTCACTTCTACTCCTGATCGCCAATTAGAACTGAATAAAAAAGTTTGTTGTATATGAGTGTAATACAAGAGAGATGGATAGCAAAATGAGGAAAAATTATTCTCAGATTTTAAGTTCCTTATATCTAGCAGTAATGGCACATCATAGTTTCTCAGTACATGTTTAATTGGTGAATGATGGGTGGACAGGTAGGTAGATGGGTGGGTGGGTAGATGCATGGATAGATGGATGGATGGATAGATGGATAGATAGATAGATAGATAGATAGATAGATAGATAGATAGATAGGCAGACAGACAGACAGAAAGAATAGTTAGATGATTGGAAAGGAACAGAAGAATACATGAAAAGGTTTTCTGATAATACAGAAAATGGTGTCTCTCCAACAAAGGAATGTGGTTAAAATGGCAAGTCGATTGAATATAGTTAGATGATCACCAAAATATGTGTGTGTGCCCATGCATGTGTACATGTACATATACTTATGCAAAGGACCAAGAACAAAGGTACTCCTCACGAAAATTAGTTTTCTGCCTCTTTTATTCATTTTTCTGGAAGTCAGACAACTCACACAGCTGCTATGAGACAGGCAGGAGGACCCTGCTGCAGAAATATAGGCAAGTCAGCAATATTTATGGGTGATCAAAAGGGCAAGAGGGAACTTTAGACTGAGAGGCAGTTAGAATGAGAGCTGGGAGGGTCACGAGGGCCCAGGCAGGAGATTAAGCCCTAAAAAAGAGAAAAATTACTGAGTTTATTTATGTCTCCACCTCAAAGATGTTTGTTGGGAGCCAACATCTATAGCTACATGGCTGAGGCCTGTAAAGGCCCATTTGGAAGATCGCCTCTGACATAGGATATCAGTTATACCTATAATATTGGCGTGTGATTAGTGACCAGTGTGCATACATGGCAGTAAAACTTATAAGTAAATATCAATATGCCTGATGGAAAGTGCATAGCAGAATTATTTTTCTCTGTCTTTCTAAGTTTTACTTCTTTCTAGATATTTTTTAACTTCTATTTCCTGGTAGATTGGGTAGTCAGCTCTTGTTCCCGAAAGCTGTTCCCCCTAGGGCTAAGATTAGAAACTAAATTATCATGATAGTTTTGTCGCCCTGCCCCTAGCCAGGCAGAACGTTTTCCTTTGTTTCGTTAATTACCGAAACTCTGTCTGCTTCAGCCCACAGCCAACATGGCGGCCATGCATTTCCTTGTTCAAGAGTGTGACAGTTACTATTTGATTTTTAGAGTAGACTTGTTAGGATAAAATATATACATATACACTCATAGTTGCGTAAATCTATGCTTGCTGTTTTGTTTCCTTTTGCTACATTATTCAAATATAATAATTACTATACGATTTATAAAAGAATTAATGATGAGGTATTAGCTTAATAGGATATAGCATAGTATTAAAGTCCAATCACTAGATCATATAAAAATTAAAGTTTAGACATATGAAACATATGAATTATAGTAAAGTTTGGTAGTTTAAGAATAAGTTTTAACTGAGTTATAAGGCATTACGTTAAATCATAATAGGTTAATAGTATAACTGACAGTTAAGTCATTTAACTAAACTTATAGATTATAGTATAGTGATAAGTTGATAATATTAATCGTTAAAAATATTGGGAGTCAGTGAACTTGGATTGAACCTAGAGTTAACTTAGAAAAGTTTTTTGTATTAATCAGGGTTTAGAACAAAGAGTATAATATGAATGATTCATTGAACATTATGGAAAACACTTTGAACGATCTGTATTGAAATTGTGTACCTGTGACCTTAATGTGAGTTTTGTAAAGCACGACAGGCATCATGGAGTTCAAACTGTTTGCTTGGAAATTGCAGATCTCGTGGTGGTCTTGTGATGCATAGTTTGTAAAGCACGGAGCTTGTACGCCCCCAGTGAGTGATTATCACACTGCTGGAGGATATAGAAAATGGTATATAAGTTGGAAGGAGTCCGAATAAAATTTGGCTTCAGTCCTGATCAGACTGTTGCCAGAAGAACTGCCTCCAAGTGGTCTCTTCTCGCTGTCCAGATTCTCCAGTGTGGGTCCTAACCCACCCTTGGTCAGTGCTGGTCACCGACAGATGTTAAATCTATAGCCTATAGTACTGACTTATGTCCTTTCCCATGTCAGTGTCTCCAGAGCTTAGAGGACCTGGTCTGGTCCTGTTTATTATGGGCTCTATCCTTTTAGGAAAGGAGAACTTTCTCAGGCTGAGAAGTACCCAATAATGTCCATATAAGATGCCAGGGCCATATAATATAACTGAGAGAGGTTGTTAGGCATTTCTACATCCATCTGGATTTTGATGGGATCAAGATGGTAGGTGGCATTCTCCTTGCCTTCCTAGAGTTCTCTAATTTTGGCTCTAAGTAAGAATTGGTCAGGATCCAACAGAAATGAAAAAGTACAATATTCTTATTGCTTTGGACAAATTAATAGGAATAGAGACTATAAATGGCCTCAGAAACTGTCTTGTGACTATAAGTATGGTAAGTTGTAAGTATTCTGGTTGCCTGTGGTGGATCCGTCTCTCAGTTCCAAAGGCAAAGAGAAAACAAAATGCCTGCCTTTATGCATAATTGTCGGGGACTAAATAGTTAAAGCATGAAACTGTCTACCTAGAAAAGCAGAGTCCAGATAAGAATAGTATGTGTCTTTCAAAGTACAGAAAGTGCTGGTCAAGGACAAAACTAATATGAAATGTTAGCAGAACAGTCTGAGTCAGGGTACAGACACTTGATAGAGGGGAAGTTTAATGTTGAAGATCGGGGAAGTTTGAATGCCTGACTGTATTGTGCTTGTATAAAAACTCTGGAATAAAGAGAAACGGGGCCACTCAGGGACTAGCCCTGGTGCCCTCCCTTTGCAGCAGAAAGGAGTCTTGTATTCCTTTTATGTCTCCACTCCCTCTTTCAGGTACCCCAATAACCCCGGCTGGTCCGGACAGGTGGCGCCCGAACAAGGGACCTGAAAACGAGGGATGCAGTGAGAGACCACCGTCAATGTAAAGAAGAATCCAGAGAATAAAATAAGGTAAGACGGTGTATTCAATAATCCTTAGGGAGTAAACATGGGACAAAGCAACAGTAAAGAGATATTTGTGGAAATGTGGCAACACGTGCTGCGGACGGGCGGCACTAAAGTAGGGAAACCTCAACTTGATAAATTTTTAGCTTTTATAACAGATGTGTGTCCTTGGTTCCCTGAAGAGGGAACTGTGAATAGTGAAACTTGGCAGAAGGTTGGGGAAAAATTACAGGCTTATTACACTACTCATGGGCCTTCAAAAGTCCTGGTAGAAATATTTAGCTTATGGAATTCGGTTAGGGATTGTCTTGATCCTCGGTCTGAGCTTACAAAGTTTAGTGAAAATGTAAAATCTTCTCAACCCAGTCATAAACCCAAGGATAACCCAGTTGTCGCTGAGGCATCTAATACCTCCCTGCCTCAGTGAGATGAAGAAGATTTGGAGGAAGAGGCTTTAAAATATCATGAGGAAAAATATCCCTCTTTAACCTTCCCAGTAATCTCAAAACCCAGTAATGGCCTTACTGAAATCACTGAGCAGCTGAGAGATTTGACAACTCAAGTGAGGGATTTATTGCAAGTATGTAAAAAGTCAGAAGGCGGCTTTCCGCCCGGGACAATAGCGACTATTCAGCCAACGGCTCCTCCCGAGATGTGGCCTCCACCTCCGCCTAGTGTCATTGCAGGACTTGATCTGCCTCCACCTCCATCTGCGGTGGTGGCCCCTGTCATAAAGAATTTATCAGAAGTCATAGTACAGGCAGCACAGCAAGGGCATGATACTACAGGATTTGAAAATATGTTCCCAGTGTTTGAAGAAAGAAATGCACAAGGTGATCTAGTCAGGGTGCACAGGCCGGTGGAATTTAAAATTGTAAAAGAATTGAAAACCACCTGCTCGCAGTACGGTCCCACGGCTCCGTTCACAATGACAGTACTTGAAACAGCTAGCCAACATCCTATGTCTCCCAATGATTGGAAAATGTTAGCCAGGGCTTGCTTGTCAGGGGGAGATTACTGACTCTGGAAGGCTGATTATTATGAAAGAGCCAAGCGTACTGTGGTCATCAATGCTCAACAAAATATTCAATGGCCTTTTGACATGTTAGTTGGAGAAGGGGCTTATGAAGCACAGGACCAACAGAATGTTTATCATCCAGGGACTTATGCACAAATCACAGCAGCTGCTAAGGGAGCTTGGGGAGCTTTGCCAACTGGGACGAGAGGAACAGAGAGTTTATCAAAAGTTTGTCAGGGACCTGATGAGCCATATCAGGATTTTGTGTCACGATTGCTTCAGGCTGCAGGTCGTATTCTTGGAGATATGGATGCTGGTATTCCGGTAGTAAAACAGCTAGAGTATGAAAACGCTAACTCAGCCCGCCAGGCCGCTATTAGACCTTATAGAAAAAAGACACTTACAAGGCTACATCTGTCTTTGTGCTGATATCGGCCCTGGGTATTCCCAAGGACTAGCAATGGCTGCTGCATTACAGGGGACCCCCGTCAGACATCTGATTAGTAAAAATGCCAAGCAAAGACTTGGGAAATGCTTCGGTTGTGGCCAATCTGGACACATGGTAAAAGCTTGTCCAAATATTATGAGGAAAAACACAGTGCAAAAAGGGACCCCTGGCATTTGCCCAAAGTGTAAAAAGGGAAAACATTGGGCAAATGACTGTCGGTCAAAGACCGATATTGCCGGTAATCCTATCAGACAGTCAGGAAACGACAGCCGGGGCCAGCCTCGGGCCCCGAGACAAATATATGGGGCAATGGCTACAGCACCAGCACCCACGAATCCCACAAATCCATTTGTTCCCTCCGAAGAGCAATACCAGGAAGTGCAGGATTGGACCTCAGTGCCCCCACTTACACAGTACTAACCCCTGAAATGGGACCACAGACCTTACCTACAGAAATGTGGGGTCCACTGCCTGCTGGATCCATAAGACTTATTCTAGGGAGAAGCAGCTCCACTATGAAAGGACTCACTGTTTTTCCTGGTGTTATAGACAATGATTATACAAGAGAAATAAAGATCATGACTCAGGCTAATATGAAACCAATAGTCATTAATGCAGGTCAGCGAATAGCCCAATTAATCTTGTTACCCTTAGTCTCTACTTCACATGCCAGTCAAAAGGCTGTCTGAAATGACTCAGGCTTTGGTTCTTCTGATGCCTATTGGGTGCAGGAAGTGGGGAAGCAACAACCCACTCTAACATTAACTATTAATGGTAAAGAATTTCAAGGACTGCTTGACACTGGGGCTGAT
>NW_007258207.1:1139432-1178891 GCF_000164805.1 Carlito syrichta | reverse complement strand
CATTTATATTATCCATTATATGGATGACATTCTTTTAGCATCACAAAATCAAGTACAGCTTTTGAAAGCTTATCGAGACTTGGAGAAAGCTTTAGAAAGCACAGGTTTGTTCATTGCTCCAGAAAAGGTGCAAACTCATGCGCCTTATACTTATTCGGGACACTACTTACTAAATTGAGAGATTAAGCCACAAAAAATTCAAATCAGGACAAACTGAAAACCTTGAATGATTTTCAAAAAATGTTGGGAGATATAAATTGGCTCCGTGCCTCCCTTAACATTACTACAGGTGAATTAAAACCACTATTTGACATTTTGAAAGGGGAAAGCGATCCTTCCTCTCCCCGGGTGATTACTCCTCAAGCTAGACAGGCATTGTCCAAAGTAGAAACAGCCATTCATAGTCAACAGCGTAAATTCATAAATTATGAACATCCATGGGTTGCATATATATTCCCTACAGCCATCACCCCTACTGCCGTCTTATGGCAGGACAGCCCCTTATATTGGATACATACTTCCATAAACCCCCATAAGGTTTTACTGCCATATGGTGAGGCTCTGGCTCAAACAGTACACATCTCTCATGTGAAAAGTCGCCTATTATTTGGAAAGGAGCCTACATCTATCTGCTTGCCTCTTATGGCACAGCAAGTGGATATGCTTATGCAAAATTCTATGCCCTGGGCCATAGCTTTAGCCGGTTATACCGGACAGTTTATACATCATTACCCTCAACACAAATTATTACAATTTTTTAAACTACATCCTTTTGTTTTGCCCATTATTGTTCGGCCCCATCCTATTCGAGGGGCCAGAGTTTTCTTTACTGACGGTTCTCCATCAGGAAAATATGCAGTGGTAGAAAATGAGTTTTCTACTGTTTATGATTCCCCACCTGCTTCAGCTCAGGTCGTAGAACTTCGAGCAGTTTTACAAGTGTTTCATGATTATAATACAATCCCTTTCAATTTGTATACAGACAGTAAATACATAGCTCACACTGTTCCAATTTTGGAAACAACCGGTGCTATTTCTACATCAAATTCTGTGATACAACAATTGTTTTTGGAACTGCAAACTGAAATATGCCACAGAATTGTTCCATGTTACATCTCTCATGTACGAGCTCACTCGCCTTTGCCTGGTCCCCTTAGCGCGGGGAATGCTTTGGCAGATGGCGGTTTGTCTCAAACTCATCCAGCTCTTTTAGAGGCTGCTCAAGCTTCGCATGTCATTCATATCAGAACCCTGCCGGATTGCGTAAAGCGTTCTGGATTCCAAGAGAAGCAGCTCGCCTTATAATTAAAAATTGCCCATCTTGTTTACAACATTTACCTGTACCTCACCTTGGGGTGAACCTTAGGGGCCTTGTCCCAGGACAGATATGGCAAATGGACGTCACCCACGTGCCCTCGTTTGGAAAATTAAAATTTGTCCACTCTACTGTCGATACGTTTTCTGGGTTTATTATGGCCACTGCAGCTGCCAAAGAAAACACTTCTTCTGTAATTGCCCATTGTCTTCGCTGCTTTGCTATTTTGGGACTTCCTCATACTATTAACACCGATAATGCCACAGCTTACACTAGTGTGCGTTTTCGGCAGTTTTGTATGCAGCTACGCATTACGCATTTGACGGGGATCCCTTACAACCCTCAGGGGCAAGGTATTGTGGAAAGAGCTCAAGGCACATTGAAGCTGAAAATTCAAAAAATAAAGAAGGGGGAATTGTACCCCTTCACTCCACAAAATATATTAAACCATGCATTATTTACTTTAAATTTTTTGAATGCTGATGCACACGGGGGCCACAGCGGCTGATCGCCTATGGCACCCCACAACTAGCAGCTCTTATGTTCAGGTAAAATGGAAAGATCCACTTACTGGTCTATGGAAGGGTCCCGCCCCCGTATTAATATGGGGACGAGGACATGTTTGTGTTTTCTCGCAGGATGATGATGGGGCACGTTGGCTTCCTGGGCATTTGGTGTGTCAGTGCGACAATTACCATATTGATGACCCTGGAGACCATTGATGCAGCCGTCCATTGGGCCTATGTTCCGGAACCATCATTGCTGCATGTCACCAATATGAACAAAGGTGTGCTATTCAGCCATAATGTCACCTCGGACTGGAAATCTTGGAACTTTACAGGGATGGGTCGTGGGATTCCATTCTGCTTCTGAAAGGAGAAAACTGGCGCCGGGATTAAAGGATGTTATAACATCTCCGACCTTGCCTCTCAGAAATTTGACCAAGCTATACAAAGATTGAATGATACTGTTGGTAATACCACAGAATGTAACAGAACTTCTATTTGTCTTACATCTGTTAATTTGTTTTTAATAGGCAATGTGACTTCTGGTGCATTTAACATTACCCCTAGTCTGGACTACAATACAACTTCTATTATCAATTGTACAAATTGTAATTTGACTAACTGTTTACATTGTTTAACTGATGAGCACGTTATGGTAGTATTGGTTCATCAACCCCCCCTTTTGTGTTTTCACCTGTGAATATTACTATCCCTTGGTATGAAAACAAAGGGTACAGTGTATTACAACATTTAAGAAACATGTTATCTGAACAAAAAAGGGGTGTAGGGTTAATAGTTTTAGGTATATTGGCTTTAATAACCATGATTACATCTACAGCAGCCACAGCTGCAAGCCTTACAATGTCCATACAATCTGCTAACTTCGTTAACAACCTTACTAGTAACATTTCCCAGATGATGGGAACTCATGAAAAGATAGATTTAAAAATGGAACAAAAGTTACAATTATTGTATGAAGCTGTTACCAATTTAGGGGACCGTATAGACACTGTGTACACCATAGCTGATCAATGTCATGCAGAGTATCAGTGGATTTGTGTAACTAACAAAACTTACCACGGCAATTCCAGTGACTGGCAGAAAGTAAAACACCATTTGGAAGGATTATGGGAGAGTAGCAACGAGTCCTTAGATCTACAAAAACTTCATGAAGAAATATTAGCATTGAGTCAAGCACATATAGATGTGCTCCCTATGGATATGGCTAAAGACATATTCGATAAAATTCAAAACCTTATTAGATCTCCAACTCAGGCATTATGGAAATGGCTGACCCCAATAATTGCAATAAGCATTATTGGCCTGTTATTGTTTTGTCTTGGACCATGCATTATAAGATCTATCTGGATCTCTATAATAATGGTGCAAAGAGATTTGCATATGATAAAGCTACAACAAGCCCCACGCCCCATAGAACATGTGGTGTAAGAAGAAGTCTTGGTATTCAATGACGGGTAAGATTCCAGCCACCTGGTATGAACCTAAGACAGGCATTTCCCACGTAGAGGGGGAATAAGCCGATGATGGGTAACAAGGTGAAGCGAGAACAACCTAAGACAGGAGCCAAGATAACCTTATGCCACAAAAATAAATAAAGAAGGGGGAAATGTCAGGGACTAAATAGTTAAAGCATGAAACTGTCTACCTAGAAAAGCAGAGTCCAGATAAGAATAGTATGTGTCTTTCAAAGTACAGAAAGTGCTGGTCAAGGACAAAACTAATATGAAATGTTAGCAGAACAGTCTGAGTCAGGGTACAGACACTTCTTGATAGAGGGGAAGTTTAATGTTGAAGATTGGGGAAGTTTGAATGCCTGATTGTATTGTGCTTGTATAAAAACTCTGGAATAAAGAGAAACGGGGCCACTCGGGGACTAGCCCCGGGGTCCTCCCTTTGCAGCAGAAAGGAGTCTTGTATTCCTTTTACGTCTCCACTCCCTCTTTCAGGTACCCCAATAACCCCGGCTGGTCCGGACACATAATGGTTTAAAAAATACTAAGCCATGATGCATACACAATACTACAGGGGAAAAAAGCCTATACAGTAGATGTAACCAATCAGCAATAATGAAACTGCTATTAAGGAAGTCATCATACAAATGGGATTCCAAGCTTCATCCAGGAATAGTGATGGGAAAGATAAAAAGAAGAAAAAGCATTTGGACATTATAGGAAAAAGGAAGCAAGGTAAAAAGATAAACTCTGGCCAATGAAATATCTTAGCAACACCCAGTGACACAAGTCTTAACCACTGTGATGTTTAAGACAGAATGACAATATTTCTACATCATATATTGTGGCCTCTTGAACAAAGAGGAGAGTGGTCCTGTTTAGAAGGATACTTCCAAATGACCAGTGATTACTAGGAGGGTAGCATCAAAGAGCGTTTTTGCCTTTGGCCTTCCAAGGACACATTGGGGAAAGTAAAATGGTCGGAAAATGATGACTTGAAGGTCTTCAGCATATAAATGGATATGTTTGTCCAAAGAAAATGTAGCATGAATATGCAGTCAGATCAGAACTCAGGGGAGCTCTAATAATTAAAAGCCAAGTCATTAAAGAGGAACCAACTGAGAAAACAAAAAAAGCAGAAAGGGAAGTTGGAATATAGTCAAGACAGAGAAATATCTCAGAAGCCAAGGGTGGAGAGAGTTTTCAGAAAGATGACATGCTCCAGAGAGGGTAAGTGGCATTTTATGAAGTCTTTGAATTTGGCAGTGAAGTCAATGATGACTTTTCAAAGAGCGTTTTGGTACAGGGTGATGGAGCAAGAATCCAGGTACTCCTGTCTGAGAAGTGAATTGGACATGAGGAAATAGATAAAGGTGGTGGATAAAAGACTGCTCTCCCAAGATATCTGACAAAGAAGGAAGGAAAGATTCAGCAGTAGTTGGAGAAGGAAATCGTAGGGAGTGAGTGGGGCTTTGTTTTTATTCTTGTTTTGATTTTGTAATGGAATATAGGTAGGTGCCACGAAGCCAAAGGAGTTCTCAGAGGACAGGGAAAGACAGAAGTTCAAGGGAATAACTAACAGTGATAATTACTAGATGGCGATGCTGGTTACAGAGTCAGAATTGAGAGCACACCTGGAGGAGGAAGCCCTGGAAGGAAAGTACAAGGCATGTCCTTGTCTGAAACACTCCTGAAAAGAGGCAAGAGTCTAAACTGAGACAGCTAAAACGTGTTTTATATAAATGTATATATTTAATTCTCTATGTGCACCTGAGGCTTGCCCACAAAACTAATGTTTAAAACAACTCTAAGACACTAAAGTATTTATTTACAATTATGTTGTCTGCCTTTACACTTAAGTAAGCAGACAAATACTCAATCCATTTTTAAATGATTTCAAGTAAAATAAAATTATAGACTGGATACTCAGTTAAAACTTCAAATAAGGAGAAATGTTACCCTTCTGAAAAAAGTTTGACTTAACAAAAACAGACATACTAATTTGATCAACCTATAATCTCAATACTTAATTCACCTCAAAATTTCAGTAGGCTATTGATGAAAGCAAGGTGAAAAATTTCTTAATATGATAATATTTTGCTTTTGAAAATACTGTCAAACTTACAAGAATATCTGTCACTCATTTTAAATAATAAAACAATGCCTATTTTTCCTTCTCATATGTATGTATATAAATCAATGATGTTTTAACAAGGATAAAAATATCATTTGCAAAGCAGTTCAGATTTAGACATCATACAACTGAAGACAACGCACATGGAACTAGACACTGAGTCATAAAAGGAAGAATACTTTTTAAAAAGCTGAAAATAATTTAAAGTTTGTTTTTTCCTTTCTTCAGTTCTCATGTCTTACTCTTTTTTATTTTTATTTTATTTATTTATTTATTTATTTATTTATTTTTTGAGTTGGAGTCTCGCTCCATCGCTGAGACAAGTGCTGTGGCATGCTCCCCGGCCACTGCAGCCTTGCCCTGCTGGGCTCCAGCGATCCTTCCGCCTCAGCCTTCCAAGTAGCTGGAACTACAGGCGCGCTACCATGCCTAGCTAATTTTTTATTTTATTGTAGAGATGAGGTCTCGCCAAGTTGCCCGGGCTGGTCTCAAACCCGCGGGCTCACTCCCAAAGCGCTGGGATTGCAGGCTGAGCCACTGAGCCCAGCTCATGTCTTATTCTTAAGAAGGAATACAGCTTATTATTTTAATCTTTCTGAGCATTAGTTTTTTATATTTTATCTTCTTCCTGAAAAGATTTCCCCTACTAGAACACATACTTAAAGTTAAGGCTGCATACATCCAAGAAGTATAAATCCCTTATCTTCAAAGATGCCCTTTTGATCCACTATCCCAAGTTTCATTAAAAAGCACATTTGGGCTGGGTGTTGGTAGCTCATGCCTGTAATCCCAGCACTTTGGGAAGCCGAAGCAGGAGGACTGCTTGAACCCAGGAGATTAAGACCAGCCTGGGCAACAGAGTGAAATCTCATCTCTACAAAAAAATCACAAAGTTAGCTGGGTGTGGTGGTACACATCTATAGTCTCAGCGACTCAGGATGCTGAGGTGGAAGGATGGCCTGAGCCCAGGAGGTCAAGGTTGCAGTGAGTCATGGTTGTCATGATCATACCACTGCACCCCAGCCTGAGCAACTGAGTGAGACCCTGACTCAAAAAAAAAAAAAAAAGCACATTTACAGATAAGTGACAGCACACAAGTCCATCACATAAGACTTGAGGTAAACAAAGCACCTCTCCAGTCCTCTCTTTGTCATCTCCTTACTGCTTATTACTTTGCATCTCTCTCCCCTCAACCACCTCTGCATCATCTCTAGCCAAATACACACCACTCCAACTGCTACTCTCAATTTAATTCCTACAAATGAGTCCCATTTGTTTAGTATTCAGCATCCATTGTGCTCTGAGTGAAGGGCAGAGATGAATCACACAGTCCACAGCCATCAAAAAGAAGTGGTGGAGGGAGTGTGAAAACAATAACTATTTTATAAAAAGAAAAACCAAAAAATACCATCAATGTCTCAAATCATACAAAAGCAAAGTGCTTCAAAACGCTTTGCAAAACACAACTAATTTAGACTAAATACAATGCAAAAAACATGAGCAGTAATGAAAAATAAGCTCTACTGGCCGGTGCAGTGGCTCAAGCCTGCAATCCCAG
Organism: Carlito syrichta; assembly: GCF_000164805.1. Taxonomy (NCBI): domain Eukaryota; kingdom Metazoa; phylum Chordata; class Mammalia; order Primates; family Tarsiidae; genus Carlito; species Carlito syrichta. Next base: position 1,171,906 of record NW_007258207.1, on the reverse strand, counting down.
CACTTTGGGAGGCCAAGGTGAGAGGATTACCTGAGCCCAGAGGTTCGAGATCTGCGTGGGCAACTTGGTGAGGCCTCATCTCTACAATATTTCAAAAATTAGCCGAGCATGGTAGTGCGTGCCTGTAGTTCAAGCTACAGGCTTGGAAGGCTGAGGCGGAAGGGTCACCTGAGCCCAGCAAGTTGACGCTGGGGTGGCCATGAGCATGCCACTGCACTCCAGCCTGGGCGACAGAGTGAGACTCTGACTCTTTTAAAAAAAAAAAAAAAAAAGAATACACTTTACTGCTATAACTTTTCTAAAACCTCCTGGTTTTATTAAGGTTGGACAAGAAGTACAATATTCCTTTTCAAAGAGAAGCCAGCATGCCATAGATCTCCACTTTTTCAAATGTGCTTGTCTTGTGTATATGAAAGTATAGACTTTCTTTTAATGATCTGATCTCTATATCTGTTTCAGTCTCCTATGCAAAGTCACATGTTTATCTCCTATTCTTAGGCTTTCGGTTTTTTTCCTTAATGAAATAACATGAAGCCAAAGACTGTTAAAAAGCATAATGTTCCATTGGGACCCATAGCTCCCCTGTCATCTATGATATTGTTGCCACAACTCCCCTAGAATATCGTGTACAGGACTCCCAACTATACTCATTAGAACCCATTGATCAGGGCAAAGTAATTTGGGGATGGTTTTGAGGTTTTTGAGTTTCTACTTCTTGACAGTGTTTGCACTTGGAAAAACTGAGGAGATTCAAGAAAAGCAAAACTGAAATAAGTTTAGAAAACATATGAAAAGAGAATGGGTGCTAAATAAAGGCAGCTCAGGGATGGGAGGGATACAGTACTAGCATTTATTATTAATTTCTGGGCTTAACTTTTAAATAGCTTTCCTCCACCAAAGCAGTATATAAAAACAACAGCAACTTAAGGGTACAACCCAAAAATTGAAAGCATTTATGTTAACCTAACATCAGAAAGAGAGCTTCTAAAAGCACAGATAAATTAGAACTGTGTCCTAAAGGCAGACATTGTTTACCATGGTGACAACAGATATTTAAGATGAAGAAGCACAGCGAATAGATCATAATAGGAGTATATAAAATGTCAGGAGCACCCTAACATGTATAAGAACCAACTGTTTACCAGTTTAAGGTTAATTGAAAACAACACTAAGTTGTTAAAAAATGAATATATGTAGACACTGATTTTGTAATTATTTAGTTGATGATAGCTACCTTTGACCATTCTAGTTTAACTGCTTCTTTTCTATTTAAGTAGCCTCTATAGCCTATACATAGATAACACTGTAATTTTTTCTACTGGATAGTTCCAAAAATGGCATGAAAGATTACATATTATTTTGGCTTTGAATTGTGAAATAAGTATGCTTCTTAATACAGCATACTAACTATGACAGGCATCACTGCATCTCTCTCCACAAAAAAATTATTATACAATTGAAGGGTGCTACTCCCTTAGTTACCTGCCAGTGTTTGCAACAATATGGTAGGCATCACTCATTCAAAAATTGCAAAACCAGAAATCTGAAGTCCAGTAATTAATTTTCACTCATTTGTCATTTTCGCTAAATTATTTGCAACCACCAGCTTCTACATTGCTAGACCAGTAAACAAATTCTGTTCTTCTCCCAATCCTATTCTACCTCCAAAATTTCTACTTTAGTTTGTATAAATAACATTTGATGCCTTTACTGAAAACAGGAAATTGTTCAAAAGATTTAATTTTCTCTTTTACATTGTAAATAGTACAACAGTGATAGTGTCAGAGCTGAGAGCTGGGGAATGGTAGAGTGGAAACCGAGAAAGACAAGGCCATTTTCTCCAAATTCCCTTGATTTTTCTACTACAATTCACCCTATTCCAGACATGAGCAAAAGGACTAGTTGCTATCCCGCAGCCTGTATTGTAAGAAAGAAATTAGAAAAATATGCATTGTGCCTTAAGTGCAAAGGAAAAGATTGTACAAGTAAAAGAATGATTGCTCAAGGGCCAGGTTAAGTTAAAAATCTAGGAGTCTGGAATATTTCAAATGCTCTGTGAGGTGTAGAAATATTTTGTTATTGTGACACAAAAGCTTCTCATTCAAAGAAAAATAAACCTCAGGAAATTGAACTTCAAAGACACTATTGTTTCAATCATCAAAATTGTCTAAACAGTACTGTAGTTGTAAAGGAAGAGTGCCCTCATGTGGTTTTTGACAAGATTTCAGAAAATGTTCAGGGTTGCCTTGGAAGTCACATTTCTTACATTATGGACAGTGGAATTTTCTTGTGGGCATTTATTTTTGTTTACATTTACCTTGAAATGTGCTCACAGATGTGTCTAGAGCAGCAGTCCCCAACCTTTTGGGCATCAGGGACAGGTTTTATGGAAGACAATTTTTCCACAAACAGGGGCGTGGAAGAGGGGGTATCATCAGGGATTAGATTCGCATAAAAAGTGGGCAACCTACAACCTCCCATGCACAGCTCCATTCACCTACTGCTTCTCACATCCTCTGTGCAACCTGGTTCCTAACAGGCCACAGAGCGTTACCGGTCCTTGGCCCAGGGGTTAGGGACCCCTGGTCTAGAGCATAGTAGAAAAATGTAAGTCCACATGAACAGCTGTGGTTGCAATGTGAAAAGCTGTTCCATCTACCTCCAAGTTTAGGAAAGAAGTGAGGACAGAAAGTGCAAAGGGTACCAACTGCAGGTGAGCCCTTGACACTCTGCATGAGTGTCCTTAGAGCTTCCTAGGAGCTACCAGAAGCAAACCTCCACATCTACCCTCCTACCTGCCATGAATTCAAACACTCTGCCTTTTCTCCTGTTGTCATGAACAAATTGCCCAAACCCCTTACAGACCGGCCCCTCCACACACTGACTCTTACTCAAGGACTGGACTCTAGCAATCCTCCTCCTTCTCTTCTGAATTTTCCTTTTCACTGGATTATTCCATCACCATCAACATATAAATCTGCTAACATAAGAACCCTCTCTGGGTCCCATTTCTCCACTCCCTTTTACCACCATACTCTGAAAGAATTGTCAATGCTAACTGACTTCAACTCCAATCTTCCATCTCCATTCTTTCCTGAACCCATTCCAGTGAGGCTTTTCTGCTCACTGCCCCACCAAAACTGGTTTTATTGAGGTCACTAATAGATGTGGTTAAATCTATTAGTGAATCTTGGGCTTATCTAAGTTGGTCCAATAACAGCATTTGACACAATTATCATCCCTTCTTCCTTAGAATTATTTCTTCTGTTGGATTCCAGGCACCTCCTTCTACTTTTCTGGCCACTCCATAGCCTTTGTCTTTGCTGATCTGCATCTCCTCAACCATGAACCCAGTGGTCCTCAATCCTGGCTGTGTATTAGAATTACCCAGGAAGTTTTTAAAAGATAGTGATGCCAGAGCCCACTCTCAATGATCCAGATTTAACTCATTGGGGAGGACCCCAGGCATGGGTGGGCTATTAAATTGCCCTTAGGTGATGCTGATGTTCTCTGAAGCTGAGGATTATTGTTCTAAATGCTGGAATGCCCTATGGCTGAGTTCCTAGACATCTCCTTTTTCTGTGCACATTCTCTGGGAGATCTCATCAAAGTCTCATGGCTTTAAATGCCTTCCACAAGTTGTCTTGGATTGGGTTCATCTGAAATCAGAGCCTGAGAAAAAGACTCTGGAGCAGAGTTTATTTAGAAAGGGATCCCATTAATCAGGAGTGAGGGGGTGGGGAGAAGAAGGGGATGGGGAAAAGCCAACATAAATGCGCATTTTCAGGGTCACCACTATAGGCAACCAGGGCTCAATTCTGTTGGGTCTCCTGAGAAATGTACAGAGCTACCCCACCCCCGTGTTGCTGAAGCACTTATCCAGTGGCTTCATCTCCCCTTGGAGCGGGCTTAATTGGCAGCATTAACTCCCTTGCACATCAAAGCTACAGTGAGCTCCAGAGAAGGCCAGTCAGGAGGAGAAAGGGAAAAGATATATGCAGTATGCACTTGAGATGAGGCTGAGCTCACAGAGGCCTGCCCAATGCAGCCAAGTCAGCAAACAAAGGTGGGGTACATGTGATGCCTCCAAATGTATATATCCAGCCCCAACCTGCTCCTGAACTCTAGACTCACATACCTGACCTAGGTTTCTAACAGGTATCTCAAACTTCACATGCCCCAAACTAAGTTCCTAATCTACTCCCTTCCCCCATCAAGCCTGCTTCTATCATTATCTTCAAAAAATGACAAACCCATTCTTTTAGTTGCTCAGGCCAAAACCCTTCAAAGTCACCCTTGATTCTTTTTTCCCAATCCCCACATTCAATCCATCAGCAAATCCTATTGACTCTGCCTTTAACATACACATGTCCTGAATCTGACCACTTTTCACCACAGCCACCATCCTGATGTAAGCCATCATCATGTCTTGCCTGGATTACTGCTCTAGCCTTCTGACTGATATTTCTGCTTCCACCTTCTCTTTTCCTATTAAATCTATTCCCAACTCAGCTGTCAGAGTGATCCTATTACAATGTAGGAGAGAACATTTAAGTCACCTGCTCCAAGCTCCCCCAAGTTTTCCGTTCTTACTCGGAGTCAAAGTTAGGCAACAACATGACTTAGCCCTCTGTGAACTCCTGATCACACAGATTGCATCTACTACTTGCCCTTTTTGCTATGTAAATATACCAGGCATGATTCTGCCTCAGGGCCTTTGCAGTTGCTGTAGCCTCTGCTTGAAACACCTTTATCCCACTTAACCACTTGCCTCCCTCCTCATCTCCTTTGGGTCTTTACTTAATGTCACCTTCTAACTGAGCCCTTTTCCTGCCAATCCTATTTAAAATCCCAGCTCTTTTCCAAATTTGTTTTATTTTTCTTCTTGGCACTTATTACACTCTTTCATAGTATATGAAGGGGGACTCAAAAAATGGAATTATTTTTTGGAGGGCAGGTCCATGTAGTACAGGCTTTCTCCATTAAGTAAGTATTCTAGGAACTCATTGGCATCAGTGTACCAGCTAATGTTATTATGAAAGGCTGTGTTTGGCTTCAGTAAAAAAAATTTTTTTTAGATTTTTTTCAACACATTTGCCCATTTCATGATGGGTGATTTACAAGGGCACTTGCCCCACACCACTCTGAGTGCTCAGCAGTTTTTTACCAAAAACAGCATGATTCCCATGATCCACCCTCCCTATTCACCCAATCTCACTCTGAGTGATGTTTCTTTGTTTCCCTGAATAAAAAAAGTCCTCAAAGGGAAACGTTTTGCCAGTGTGAAAGAGGTAAAACAAAAAACAGCAGAAGCACTGAAGAGCATCAAAATTGACAAGTTCAAAACTGTCTTGAGCAGTGGAAAAAGCATCTTAATAGGTATATTGCATCAAATAGAGAGTACTTTGAAAGTGACTGAAGTTTAAACATGTAAGAATAAATACACAATTTTTATAAATAAATTATGAGTTTTTTTGTTCTTTATTTTGTATATATAATAGGCATTCAATAAGTAGGAAGTGAATGAAGGAAACTAATAATTATAATGAAAATAAATATTTATTGAGTATTTTCTATATGCCAGGTACTGTCTATTAAGCACTTTTGCGTATTAACTCATTTAGGCCTCACAACCAGCTTAAGAGCTAAGTTCAATTATTATCTCCATGTTACATAGGAAAAATATGCAGAAAACTGTTGCATAAATTATCAAAGTTTTGCAATTATTAAGCAGCTGGATAGAAACCCGTATATATTACATTCCAAAGTGTAGACTTTTTTTTTCTTTTAAAGATGTAAGGTACAATTCAGAGTTAGGTATGCACATGGTCATTGTACAGGTAAAGTTTGGGCCTCACTTTGGTCCCCACATCACCTGGTTTGAGATCAGGTACCTCATTGATGAAGTATGCCCCTCCAGGTCCCTTCTCTGGCAGTTTCCCACTACTGCCAATCCCTTTCTTATTGTATTATGATAATTGTTCAGGGTCTACTTATGAGTGAGAACGGGAGGTACTCAATTCTTTGCTTCTGTGATAGATCTCTGGGTATTACAGAATCTAACTCCATCCAAGTTGCTGCAAAGTTCATAATTTTGTCCTTCTTTATGGCCAAAGTATAGACGCTTAATCACTAGAAAATACTGACGCTAATTGCTAATCCCCAAGAGCAATCATGTCCCCAAATCTTTTGGAGAACAATACCATGTTGACAATGATGTCAATGTAGATGAGCTCATGGTAAGAAACAAGGGTCCAGTCAGTGACTTGGGAACCACAGTTGAGAAGGACTAGAGAAAAATGCAACAGAGAGGAAGGATCCAGGACATAGCCAGTCATGTAAACGTTCACACCACGGCATTCTTTCAGCAAATACCTACTGCTCACTGCCTGGCGCAGTTCTTGGCCATGAGAATTGGGCAGTGAACAAATTAGACAAAGCCCTTATCATCTAGCAGGGGATATGACAGTCAGATATACCTGTCTTTAACATAAATTCAGGCAGTGATGTGTAGTGGTCAGAAGAGGCATCCTTGAGTAGGGTATAATAAAGGAGCCGACTCCATCTTTGATGTTTGACTGCTGACAGCTTTCAAACTCCTCCATACTCTTTCCCTCTTGACCCATATCAGAGGGAGTGATAGGAAAAGCCCATGTGCTACCTCCTTTGGCTCCAGTGGGAGTCAAACCACACAAGCCCCAGCCTCAACCCCAGCTTAAACTCGTAACCACCATAAAAGCCAAATCCAATTGTCCTCTACGTTCTGAAGCCATTTTCTTGGGAGCCTGCCCAGCTCTCTACCCAGAGAACTTCACTTGGTGAGCAATAAAATCTCTTCATACCCTTCTAGTGCATGTGTGGTACCATCAGTCTCAACATCAGAACTGAATTTGGGGTAAGAAGTTGACCCCCCTTCCACAAGGGCAATCATAAGACAAGCATCATCTGAGCAGGGACCTAAATGAAATGAGGGAAAGAGAGAAGGGTAAATGAAGCTGTGACTCATAATCCCTTTAAACTCAAAGAAATTATTTAGGACTGGGAATTCTAGGAATTAGGATGGTGAATACTGAACTAATGTGCTACTGAGTTGTTCACTATCATTGCAACCTCCAGATCAGCAAAGGACACAACTGAGAAAAGTTGCATCACAAAATGAAAACCACTCTAAACTTGTAAATGAAACAGTAACACGCACTTACTTAATTGTGGCCCAGATTCACATGTGCCCTGCATAAGTCAAAGTGCATTTGCCTGACACCCAGTGATGCTCCCTTGATTATAACACAGAATAACACAGGCATAACCAGTTCGACAGTAGCCTACAGACAAATCATTCTGTAACCGTACCTTAGAATATTTAATCTACATAATTTCTGGATAATGATGTAATTATTATATCACAATCATATAATACATATAACCATATCACTTATATTTGTCTTTCTGTGAAAGAAGAAGGTAGTATTATTTTAATGTGCTCTCCTTGGCATCTGACTGAGAACACATGAACAATCTGTTGGTCAAAAACATTTCATGCATAACCACGTGGTGAACAGCTTGCAGTGAGATTTGGGAGAATCACAAGAAAAGGAGTAGTGTTTGCATACAATGTTAAAGATCTAATAAGCAACAAGGTACTCACACAAGGGAATATCAGCAAAAAATGATACTATGTTAAAATGCTCCAACTCTTTCTGTTGCATACAAGTGCTAGGGATGGGAAACTAAGGAAATGGTTTGTTCAAGAAGGCTTCGTAAAAGATGGCACTTCTAAGTAGCTTTGAAGGAGAAAAATCCAAGTAGCTTGGGAGAGGACATTCTATCCAGAAGAAATGACTTAAGGCCAAGAAGATGGACTGTGTTGTTCACATGGTAGCAAAAGCATTGTTATGGATTGAGTTGTGTCTACCCCAAAATTTATATGTTGAAGCCCTAACCTCCAATGGAATGGTAACTAGGTTTAGATGAGGTCATGAAAGTGGGGTTCCTATGATAGGATCAGTGCCCTTATAAGAAAAGGAGGAGACCAAAGTTCACTCTCTCTGCCATGTGAGGACATGGCAAGAGGGCAGCTATCTGCAAGCTAGGAAGAGGGTCTGCTGCTATGGTCTGAATATGTCCCTCCAAAATTCATATGTTGAAAACCTAACCCTCAAAGTGATAGTGTTAGGAGGTGGGGGCCTTTGAGAGGTGATTAGGTCATGACTGCAGAGCCCTCAGAAATGGGATTAATGCCCTTATAAGAAGAGCCCTAGAGAGATATCATATCCCTTCCACCATGTAAAGACACAGGAAGAAGGTATCATCTTTGAATCAGCAAACAGGCTCTCACCAGACATTGAATCTGCCAATGTCTTGATCTTGGACTTGGACTTCTCAGCCTCCAAAATTGTGAGAAATAAACTCCTGTTATTTAAGTCACCCAGTCTATGGTATTTTGTTATGGCAGTATGAACGGACTAATATATTCATGATAATAAATAAAGATAAAATTAAAGGAAAAAGTGCACCGAGTAGAGAACCTTGAAGCCCAAGTTCAAGAAGCCTCATTTTCTTTTGGAGACAATTCTGAGCACTCTTACCTTCTAAGATTGACACTGAAGTCAACCAAGGCAAGGAAAGACAGTTCATTCACTACACAGCCTCGGACCTGAGTAGAAGACATGGCAGTAACAAGGAAGTTGGTGCAAGCAGTCCAAGGGAAAGGGCATTTGGGGTAGACAAGAGCTACTGCCATGGGGCTAACAACATATTTTATAGATGAAGAAATTACAATTTACTCAGAAACTCCCTGCCAGAAAGAAAAAGAAAATCTAAGGGAATAATGCCAAGTCTCTGATACTCAGTTTAATAATGCCATCATTCTGGTTTACACAGAACAGTATCAGCATTTACTATCCCACATCCTCAACCTTGGGCTTTCTCCCCTGTTCATCAGTCCCTCCTAACAGGTATTCCTCCTCAGATTTCAGAGTAAGAAAAGAGTCAGCAGAGGCTCTGGGAAACCTTAAAGAGAGACCTGGAGTTAATGGTAGAGAACTAAGCAACAATCAAAAGAGGAGAACACTTTAATAATTACCTATTTTATAAAAATGGATGTTTTCCTCCACTACTAGAAAATTGCCCTTTCTGTCAGCATCCAGCTGTCTAAAAAGTAAGCACCATGATGATGGCCTTGCAAAGCTGAGGGTTAAAGCCTTGTGGCCCATGTTCAACTAAGTCTCCCTTAGAGGAGAGCAAACCCTCATTTCATAACCAGGCAAGAGTAGAGTGAGCAGAGTCTTGATGACTCAAGTATCTGGATCCTTCAGGTAGGGGGAAATAAGGGAGAAAGAAAAAGAAAAAGGAGGCACACGACCAAGTCTGATTTTTCAGACCTTCTGTTAAAACGGCCCCACAGATGGTTTCAAAATATAGATCCAAAGACTGTAGGAGCTGGAAGGATTCCTCTTCTCTCGTACCAGTCCATTATCTTTGCTCCACAGATATGGAACTGCCCTCAAGAAAAAGGACTGACCACAGAGCCAGGAAGGGGCAAAAGCCAAGTCTCTGATACTCAGTTTAACCTTCTTTCCTCTAAAATACATTGGGATAAAACCTACTTTGCAGCCCACAGAAATCAACAAAGTGTTAACTTGCAGTTAATTTAATCCATCACTAATTGAAGGTGGCGTATCTAATTTAGTGGGTCATGACTTTAAGAAAGCCATAATAAATTACAAATTCCTTAAGAACAACAAATAAAGACTATGGTTCAACCATATATTGCTGAAACTTTTAAATAAAACCTAATTTTTAATAGTAGGGAAAAAACCTAAATACCTTTTCACTTAATACATCTTCTCTTGCCAAAGAAGATCTCAATGTACTTTATATGTTTCCATCTTAAAAAGAGTTTTTAGAAACCATAAGAAAAAATAAAGAATGCTGGGAAAGATCATTACATAGATCAGTTAAAAAAATTTTTTTCCTGAGTCCGCGGGTTCAAGACCCACCCGGGCAACTTGGTGAGACCTCATCTCTACAATAAAAAAAAAAAATTAGCCGGGTATGGTAGCGCACCCCTGTAGTTCCAGCTACTTGGAAGGCTGAGGCGGAAGGATCGCCAGAGCCCAGCAGGAAAGGCTGGGCAACAGAGTGAGACTCCAACTCAAAAAAAAAAAAAAAAATTTTTTTTTAATTTTTTTGTATTTCTGCTGGAAGACTAATATGCTGGTCAAATAATAACAGCTAGCACTGAACTCACTGGTTTATGGGTATTAACTCATTTAATCCTCACAATACTATGAAACAGGGCCATTATTATGCCCCTCTACAGATGAGAAAACTGAGGCAGCAAAATGTGGCCAAAGTGCACAGCTAGTTGACAGCACCAGGAATAGAATATCAGAATTCAGATTCTGGTAAATTCTGATTCAGAGCTGATCTGATTCTGGAGCTGTTACACTATACAATGTCTCTAAATCCCATTACAACACACTATAAGGTCCGCCCATCCCTTTTGTCATACTGAGTCTTTAGTTTGAACTAAATTAGCTTAGCCATCACTTAGGTATTTGTTAATTTTTCTTCACTGGAATCAGTCCCATGGTTTCATTTCCTTTGTATAATCAGGGCACTGACTACTGTATGAGTAATTAGGATTGCTAAAACAGGTTGCATGACCTTCATTAACAGAAACTCCCTACAGGCCAGGCACTGTGGCTCAGGCCTGTAATCCCCGCAATTTAGGAGGCTGAGGTGTAGGATTTCTTAAGCCAGGAATTTGAGACCAGCCTGAGCAACATAGCAAAATCTAGTTAGCCAAGCATGGTGACACACACTTGTAGTCCCAGCTACTCGGGAGGCTAAGGCAGAAGGATCACCTGAACCCAGGAGGTCAAGGCTGTGGTGAGCCATGATTGTGCCACTGAATTCCAACTTGGGCAATAGAATGAGACCTCACCTCAAACAAACAAAACAACTTCCTAGAAAATAAATGAACTATAATGGACTCTTTAAAAACTAGTCCCCCTGTGTACACAAACTTAAGTTGTATATATTCATTTAATGTCTAAATGGCCTCAAACCTTTTCCACATATATAGTAAGATCATAAAACTACTTCAAGGAAGGATTGTGTCACCTGTTTATTATATTCGGTCCCATTTGTCTCTCCTTCTCTCCAGTCTCCTCCTCTCTTCCAAGCACAGTCTATACTTCAATAAATGCTATAGTCCAAGAGTTATATAAAGTTATATTACTCCTGTTAGATATCAAGAGAGGTTTTGATACAACAATATTTTAAGGACTGATTCAATGCATTTACCAAAGAGTCCAACTGCCACTGTCATTAAGTAAGTGATATTAGGACATTCAAAGGACGCAAAGACCAATGATCCTCTGAAAAATGTATAATTTGGTTTTCAAAATGATGAAAGATGCATTTTCATTCTTTAAAAAAATTGCATGAGTTGAGTGGATTGCCTGAGCCCGCGGGTTCGAGACTCGCCTGGGCAGGCAAGACCTCATCTCTACAATAAAATCAAAAAATTAGCCGGCCGTGTTAGTGCACACCTGTAATTCCGGCTACTCATAAGGCTGAGGTGGAAGGACCCCCGGAGCCCAGCAGGTCGAGGCTGCGGTGGCTGGTAGCGGCCACTGCACTCCAGTCTGGGTGACAGAGTGAGACTCCAACTCAAAAAAAAAAAAAAAAATTGCATGATGCACTTATTAAGCTGTAAATTGTACTTTCAAACTAAATAATATCAGGTGAAAAAAGGTAATATTAATTAACTAAGCATAACAACATTATGTATACAATGTTACATTACTCTCCGAAACACACTCCTAGCATTATAAGCAACCTTGTACCTGTAGTAATTCTTAACTGATAGGTTTATGTAAAGGCCCAAAGAGAAACTTGTCCAGTTAAAAGCATGATTTTACTTTTTTTCATTTTTTGCCAAGTAGGAAAAGTATGTTTGAGACATTAGAAAACATAATTCAAACAGCATTTTTTTACTAAATCTAAAATTAGCAAATTCAAAACTAATAAGGTTGATAAGTGTTTATTTAAAGCTTTTGTACATATTGATTCAATTAAAATTAATTCTTAGCTAATAACAGGTTTCAATCTTCTTACAATAATAAAACTTAACAGATGCAATAAATGTTTGTTGAAGGCCAGGCACAGTGGCTTTACGCCTATAATTCCACTCTGGGAGGCCAAGGCAAGGGATTTTGGGAGGGGTTCGAGACCAGTCTGGGCAACTTGACGAGACCTTATCTCTACAGTAAACCAAAAAATTAGCCAGGCGTGGTGCTGTGTACCTGTAGTTCCAGCTACTTGGAAGGCTGAGGCGGAAAGACTGCCTGAGTCCAGCAAGTCAAGGCTGCAGTGGCTGTGAGAGTGCCACTGCACTCCAGCTTGGGCGACAGTGAGACTCCAAAAGTTTGTTTAACTGAATTTTATTACAGAATAATAAGATTTCTGGTTATATGACTGCCAGTTAAAATACACACACACACACACACACACACACACACACACACACACACACACACACACACACTCTCTCTCTCTCTCTCTCTCTCTCTCTCTCTGAGTGGCTCTATGGACTTAACTGAATTTTATTACAGAATAATAAGATTTCTGGTTATGTGACTGCCAGTTAAAATACACACACACACACACACACACACTCTCTGAGTGGCTCTATGGACTTAACTGAATTTTATTACAGAATAATAAGATTTCTGGTTATGTGACTGCCAGTTAAAATACACACACACACACACACACACACACTCTCTGAGTGGCTCTATGGACTTAACTGAATTTTATTACAGAATAATAAGATTTCTGGTTATGTGACTGCCAGTTAAAATACACACACACACACACACACACACACACACACACACACACACACACACACACACACTGAGTGGCTCTATGGACCAGGCACTGTTCCAGAATCTGCAAGAAGACAAAGAATGCAGCAAGAAGACAAAGCACCTGCCCCCAGGAAGCATGCATTCCGGTGGAGACACAGGGAAACAAATTTAATAAAAATAGCAAGTATTTACATGATACTTACCATGTGCCAGACACCCTGCTAAGCATGTTGCCTGTATCAACACATTTAATCCTATAACAACCCCATGAAGAAGGGTCTCTGATTACATGCACTGCACAGATGAGATAACTTTAGCATACAGAGGTTAACCTACCTCAAGTTCATATAGCTAGTAAGTTATAAGACCCTGCGAGGAGTACGTGGCATTTGCAAACTGGGTGGTTTGAGGCGAGTTTACTAAAGGTTCTTTTTTTTTTTAACAAAGATGTGGGATGGGTTTAAAGAACCACAAAGGGGGAATGCAGAACCCCAGGGCACAAGCCAAGGGAGCAATGCCCACCCCAGGGTAAAGGGACAGGTGAGGGTGCCGGTAGCAGGACCCGCAGAAGTGGCTATAAGGAGACCGCCACTTGGTGGCCTTTCAGGCATGCATAGAGGCCCCGGACTGGGGAACGGCTCGGGGGTCCTTCCGCCCTCCCGCCATTGGCTGAGACAAACAAGAAGTGGAAGCCGAGGCAAGAAAGTCCATTTCGGTGTTGCCTTTTGTCAGGCCAGGGCAGTAGATAAGATAGAGGAGAACGAACGCTGGACGTGGAAGGGCAAACAGAAAAGACATCCAGCACATAAATTATGGAGCTGAGAAACGCTTAGGAGATCAACTCCATAGTCTGAGCTTTTACCGAGCATCTGTGGCAATTACTGGGCCTGAAAATGCTATGAAGATTTTTTTAAAAAGGACAATAATGAACTAGGTTGATGTGGAACAGAGGCCCCCAACCCCCTCCCTGACTTTGCTTCGGCTCAGGCCTGAGGGCGGAGGGACAGACCGGCAAAGGTCCCCAGGTGGGAATCGGCTTGGCATGTTTGCCAGCAGAAAGAAGGCCCATGTGGCTGGTTAAAATACTGAACACAGAATGGATACAAATGAGGATGAAGCGGTATGGTGACAACAGCTTTTGCAAAAAGGCAGATTTTTACTTGCTGGAGTAAATTAAACTCTGGTTAAACCCTCTCCTTGGTGTTGAGGAGGAGCTGCCACACCTTTAAAGTTATTGAAAACAATGGGGAGGGTACCAGAGGGCTGCAGCCAGCATCTTAGAAGAGCAACTTCAGCCTCTCTTCAGCCCCTGCATCCGCAGTTGCCTGGATACCCTTGCAGTTCAGGTCTCCTGAGGTCGCCACACGGTTTCCAGCTGCCTTTCTAGCGCGTGAAGATTCTACCCTATCATCCTCTGCCATTTAAGGCGAGAGGCAGATTCACTGTGATTTGGGTAAATACCATTTCCAAAAAGGAAACCGGCACCCAAACCTCCTATCTTTTTATAAATTCTCCTGCACAGACGGTATAGTCTCAAAGGACGGAGGAGCCAAACTTGGGGGGAAAATTTTTTTTTCTCCCCTATTTAGAAATTTCTAAATAATCTGACACAACATTTAACTTAAGTGAGGGTAGGAGGAAAAGGGGAGGAGCACTTTAAGGAAAATGCCAGATGAAATAAAGAGAAAAATGAAAAATGTAAGCTTTTGCCCCTTTGTGAGAATTTTTCTAATTCTTCTGATATTTCAAATTTCCCTGAATCAAATTATTCACTCCTTCAGTTTTTAGGTAACAGATCTTTCCTTTCCTTATAACAAGACACAGATAGCAACATGACAAAAGCAAGAACTTTTTATTGCTCAGTGTCTCAGGGTCACATGCTATTTTTAATTCCTGTTTCCTAACACCTGGGGAATAAAATAAAGTTCAACAGCTTCTTATGCAGGGGGGGAGGGGAAAGCATTTATCCCTCACTAATAAGCAGCACTTCCAAATAAAACCTGTCAGGCTTAAGAGCAAGATGGACTCAGAGTGACTTTCTCCTCATTACTTGTCTCTCACTAGGGCTGTTAAATGATCAGAATGCACAGGGTCAGTGCATTTAAATTTCATTTCAAATTAAAATCCCAACAGAAGTCATGTCTTGCAAAGTGAGTCTTAAAATACTTTTCTGTTGGGCAGCCAAGATCTGCGAGGGGAGGGAGGGGCGGAGATCAGGATTTGGATGGCAATACCTAATGGCCCGAAAACTCCTGAAGTCTCCATTAGGGCCATCACACAGGGCTCCAGTGAAGGTGATGACAATGAAGGGGCAAGGCCACACAGCAGGGAAACAGAGAGCAAGGACACCAAGAGCAAGCCAATTTCGCTGCCTACCCTGACCTTCCCTCGTCTTTATTTTAAGCCCAGTTACCACAAAATGAGCAAGCAACTTTTCCGCTACAGAAAAGCCCTCTGTCGTGAAAAACAACACACAAATGTCAATTTTCACTAAATGCTTTGTATATGAATTCACAGAGGTGGCCTTTCCCCCCCTCTGCATGTTTGCAACCTGGCTTTCAAAGACCAGGGGATGGCTTTGTATACAGAGTTGCTGCTTCCTACATGGGCGCCTCCCTCTACCAAGTACACTAACCTTTGGGATAAAGAAAATAAGTTACGGGGGAAAGAGTATCCCCTGGCCCTCTTATTCTCTACTAAGTTCTGTGTGGTGCTGCTTGACTGGGACTAATTGGTTTCGCTCTCTTGGTGGGCTTGACAGCAGGCGTGAAGCAGAAGAGTTGACTAAATGAACCACGAGGAGAGGTGGGAGACCTGGGAATGCAGTGGCAAGTGTTGGCAGTGGGTCCTATTGTTAAATAAACAAATTCCCAATTTCCAAACTCACTCATAACTTAGCTAGCCTACTTTATAATCAATGCCCTTCAAAATCCCAAACCTCTGGGTAGGAGAAGGAAATTCTGCTGTTCAGTGAGGGAGAAAATGTCTGACACTGTCACTGTCATGTAACAAGCAATATCCAAATGCCTCATGGGAGGAAAGAGCTTTCTTTCTTTTTTTTTTTTGAGCTGGAGTCTCACTCTGTCGCCCAGACTGGAGTGCAGTGGCCGCTCCTGGCCACTGCAGCCTCGACCTGCTGGGCTCCGGCGATCCTTTCGCCTCAGCCTTCCGAGTAGCTGGAATTACAGGCATGGGCTACCACGCCCGGCTGATTTTTTGATTTATTGTAGAGATGAGGTCTCTCTGCCCAGGCGGGTCTCAAATCCGCGGGCTCAGGCAATCCACTCACCTCAGCCTCCCAAAGGCGTGGGATTACAGGCTGAGTCACCAAGCCCAGCGGCAAGAGTTTTCTTAAATAAACATTTTATTTTGTATATTTACTCCCTGTCTTGCTCCAAAAATGATTTAAGACGACTTTTTAAAAGTGTATTTGCTATATTAAGATACACCTAATATGGATTAATACTGTCCTGGTTAGAAAAATCACAGGATTACTTTACCTCAGATTAACCAATAGAAATTTCCTTCAAGCTTTTCCCCTTAAGCTTTTTTTGAGTTTAAAACCTCAAGAACAAATTAAATTCTCTAGAATAGTTCTAAACTCCATAATAGGAATGAGAATAAAAGGGTTAAATGTGCACACCATGTTCGTTACAGCCATATGCACAATAGCCAAGAGGTGGGAGCAACCAAAATGTCCCTCTGCACATGAATAGATAAACAAAATGTGGTATATATGTACAATATTATTCAGCCTTAATAAAGAAGGAAATTCTGCCATATGTAGTAACATAGATGAGCCTTGAGGACACTATATGAAGTGAAATAAGCCAGTCATAGAACAAATACTGCATGATTCCCCTTATCTAAAACAGTCAAACTCTTAGAGGCAGAAAATAGAAGGGTGGTTGCCAGGGGCTGGGAGGAGCAGGGAACGGGTGGTTGTTGTTCAATGGACAGAGAGTTTCAGTTTTGTAAGGTTTAAACAAAAAAAAGGTTCTAGAGATCTGTTGCATAGCAGACTGCATTTAGTTAACCCTACTGTACTGTACACTTAAACACTGTTAAGACAGTAAATTTCATACTACATTTTTTTAAACCACGATACAATTTTTCTAAGTGTTAAGTGTGCTGAAAGGTAGATTTCAATGAGCATACCAACCTCTAGAAGCAGAGTTTCCTGGGCCTGGGAAGTGAAATATCCAGACTGCTCAGACCATGTTTAGAGTAGTATTCTAACTTATTTTGGAAACAATGGCCTTGGACCATGGCTAAAAGACTCATACCAAAGTCTTGGCTATACCTTCTAGTATAACATAGAACAAGTATACTCTGCCAAATGAAATCCCATAAAAAAGTTTCATTTGACAAATATTAATTGAGTATGCCGGGAATTACACTAGATGTTAGAAAGCAGCTACTGCAAGCTCCAGCTTCAAAAAGGCAATGAACTTGGGCAGAACAGTGTATCGCAAAACATTCGTGGTGGCCTTGGCCACAAGATGGCGTACATAGACCATACTGCACACTTGTTCAGGCTACTTTATTCTGCGGTGGGGACAGATTCCCAAGTGCTTACTTAGGGTCTTCTGCTATCTTCTCAGTGAGTCATATTGGAGAATCTTGGTTTGGGCAGAAATAATGATAAGACCCTGCTCACCTCCTTTGAACAAGTACTCAAAGGTGAGTGTTACAATAACACATTTACTATACCTAATAACATAGCAAGGCTCTCTCTTTTGAGTATGAATCCAAGAAGTGTTTGTGTGGCATTCTGTATCCCACAGATTTACAAACGAAGTCATTCCAAGAAAAACAAATCCTGCTAGGGCCCAAGTCTGAATCTTTGCTAAAGAAATACGTGTGGACATTATAGGAAAATCATGCTGTTCTTGAGGCTATTTAAACCCTAGTTTCACAAACGCTTACATATCTCACTTCTTGTTTCAGGGCATTTCAAAGCAAAAGAGAGAGACAAGAAACAAACATTCACACATTTTGCTGTATTCTACGAAGAACTGAAAAATATGGCCTTGTGATTCCTGGTGGATCTACATTTTTTTCATTTTTCTTGCTTTGACCAAAAGCTCCTATCTCCTCCCAGGTGAGGGCACAGCATGAAGGAAGACACTCTTCTTTTTCTAGGGAAGAGAGGGGGAGAGAGAAATGCTCTAAGGCAGCCATCACCTCCCTCTGAGCCCTGAAGGGAGGAGGTGCCTTACCAGAGAGGTTTTTCTTCTCAGTTGGTTGAAAGACAGCCAGGGTAGCCACCCTGAGCCAAGACATCAGCAGGCCTGCAGAACTGCTGCTTGCCCCTCATCCTTAGAGCTGCCTGCCAAATGCTACAGCAGGGAGCTGGCAGAGCCCCAGCCTGCAGGGACGACAGGGCCAAACTTCAACAGCTGGATACAAAAGGCAATGACCCCCAAAGAGGCCATGACAAAATGCAGGGCCCAGGGAATCTGTTCAGTGTTCATGCTGGCCAGGAAAACTGGGGAGGATCAGAAGAGCCCCAAAGAAATGCATGTCAGGAACCTACTGGGGTCTACTATGCTGTATTTGAGGGCAGGAGGTGGAAGTGCTGGTAGCTTTCATAAATCCTGCCACTGGCAGAGGTCCTAAATTCTTTAAAGCATCAAGGATGCTGGCCTCTGAAGGGAACACAAAACAAAAAGCCTTGTAAGGCAAGGGGTTGGTGAGCTTGTAATTCTGGGGTTTGGTAATTTTCACACCACAGTGTACACAAGTTGCCGGGAGCAGAACAGCCTTCCCCATCCTTTTCCAAGTTCTGCTCCTTGTTTTTTGGCCTAATGGGCCAAATTCAGACTGCATATCCCTGATGCAGCTTCTGCAAAGACAGGCGTTTGGCTGATGGCAGGCAAGAAGCCGAAGCGCGGCCTGATTGCAGATAATGTGTGTGTTCAGCAGCGATGATGAACACTTGGGACAGAGGCTTCTACTCAGAGATGTAAGAGGATAAGTGCGAGGGAGCAGCTGGAGGCAGAGAAGAGGAAAGGCTGGCCATGCACCACAGCCCAGCAGCCCAGCAGCTCCTTTCACAGCTCATTACCAGCAGAGGCTGAGGCTTCCTGTTCCTCCTGAATCTCTTTCCGCAAAAAGCACAGGCAATAAAAGCAGGCCAGGTTGCAAATTCAGTCATTTTTCAAAGACTTATAGAATGTGAGACCAGGAGGAGGGTGATAGGTTGCTGCCACACAGATGGGAACAGAGGCTGAGACCTGTCAGGGTTCACATAAGCTAGTAGTGGAGACAGAGACAGCTCAACCTTCTGCCTCCTAGTCTAGGACACTCTCTGGACAGAAAAGAAACTCCCACTCTCTTGCCAGGCCTGTGAGTCCCCACCCCACCTCACACAGTTCCCAGAGGTGACTCCCTGCTGACCCATCGTCCAGAGTTCTGGACTGGTATAGAGGAAAGAGAATAAACTAATCCAGAACTGAAGTCATTCCTTGCTTAGTTTATATGGGGGTAATTAAGTAGAATTTTTTAATGGTTTCGCTCTTATAAGCTAGCATTTCCTTGTATTACCAAAAATAATAAAGCAAGAAACATAGCTTTCTGATCTCTCTATTTAAAAAACTTACTATTCCCCAAATGCTGAACCTAAACCTCTCTTCGACCAGTCTTTTGCAGAAAGCCTATTCTTTTCCTATTCTATTCTCTTGTCAAACAGCATATGGAGCCCTGGAACATTCTTAGTTGCTTTCACATAGGTTCTATGTTACTTTTCCAACTACATTATTTGCTATATGAGAATAACAGCCTTGTTCCTTGCTTCTCTATCTTAATGAAAACATCTGATAAGATACAATTCATAATTCTGCACATGGCAGGCATTCAGGGCAAGGGAGCAGGCTGGGACCAGCACTGCTCGTTGTAATGCAGAAATCCTTTATGATCCTGGACATGTAGAGCAGAACTCTGAGAAAACTAAGTCTGTCCTCAGAAACATAGTCAAAGACATGACGCAAGCACTAAATCTGAACACACAGAAAATAACATCTATATTTCAAAAAAATTTTAAAGAATGCAGAAAAAGAAGACATTTATGACAGTATGTTTTTTGTGCACACTTACAGCATAATCTGCTAATTAAATTAAAGCCCCTTAATGTACGTACTAGGGCAGTGAATATACTTTGTATCCAAAAAGAATATAATTTCTAATTCCACATTCTATTTCTATAAAAATTACACTGGCTGGTAAGTGATGGTCACCTGTCTTCACTGAAGCTAAACAGAAATGTCTCATTTATGGGTTATTCTGAATAAATTAGCTGGGAGATTTTTTTAAGTATCTAAAATACTAAGAGGTCTAACCCATATACTAGTTAAAAAGTAGAATTATATATATATCTGCTGTATCAGAAAGTTCATAATTCTCCTATCTCATGGTATTTAACTTCTACATTTTATTAAAAAATCAATAACATCTAGGACCTTTAAATTTCTAAATCCCTATTGTCAAATTTGGCTTATATAAGACTTGAACAAAAGCATATAATGCCATGTCTATCCAAGTCCTTATATATCACTAATACTTTCTTCAGTGAATTAAACTCAAAAGAATTTTTCAAGACTAGCAAAATATTTAGATTTTACCTAAAAAAATCTAGTCCTTTGTTCACACCCAAATGTGCATACTGCCAGTGTCAAATGATGGTAATTAATTCCTGGCTGATATTTTCTGTGAAACAAATTGGTATTTTTCAGGGCAATTTCCTAGTGTGAAAATGTCCACACAAACAAAATTGCATTTTGATCAAATTCCCACGTTGGTCACCCTGGCAAAGCCCTCAAAGGCCAGGGTAATATAGCAACAACTTCAACTCCTGACCTCAGCCTTTCAGGGGCCCTGTAACAAACCAGGGCAGAATCTGCACACTCCATGGGAGAAACACAATAAGGATTTCAACCTCAGATAAAGCCCTTCCAGTTTTTCTCAGCAAACTCCTGGCATGCAATATGATTCTGAGACACTAAGAAAAACTGGTGTTTTTTCCCTTTCCATTAGTTAGTCCCAAAGTACTATCCCCCCCCCCTTGGAATTTTTAACTGCAGAATCCTTTGAGTATAAATAAGTCTGTATTCTTAGGCTCGAAAATCTGTTTAATAAACCATGAATTTTTAAGTCAGCATCATATTCTAGTTGCATAAACTGAGCACTCAAGGGAAACATTTCTGGAATAAGGAAAAGGGCAATCTGTAATAGGGGTTATAAATTTCTGTTTAAATTTGCCATGAGTGATTACACTCAGTTTTAAAAAATAATATGGTGGGAAGACACATAGAAGGTAGGCAATTGGTCAGGGTAGAGGCTGGAGGGACATTATTGTTGATTATGAGAGAGTTTACTAAAATCAGTACCATGAAAGGTCTGAGTTTGGACAGGAGACTGGAGTATGGAGACTTGACAGGAAGAAAGAAGCATCTGGACAAATCAGTCCATGGCCAAAAGAGCTGGAGATGATATCGCTGAAGATACCTCTCTTCAGAAATCCTCTGATTTTCTGAAGAAGATTGAATCAAGAAACAATTTCAATTTTGGGTATGACTTCTCTTTGATCTTCCGAAACCATCAAAAAGGAAGATATTTTGCAAGCGATTAAAAGATAGTGTTTTGCCCAGCATTACTAGAAGTAATACTCACCTAGAAATCAGAAGATTAAGTGTGAACTCTAATTACCCCATTAATTCCAGATCTTATGAGGGCAGAGCCTGTGTCTTGCTCACCTACCATTCCCAGCAGATGAAATAATGCCTGGCACATAGTAGGTGCTCAGTAAATACAATTGAAGGAGTGAATGAAAGTATGAACTATGTAATCGGTGCAGTCTGTCACACTTTTGGCCAAACCTCATCCCAAATACAGGGCCAGAATGGGCCAAATCTTGCTTCAGAAGCAATGTTCTATCTTTTCAATGTCCAGGGCCAGGTTAATGACTCTGTAAGAGACAAGGTTCCAGAAGCTTCCAAACTAGCCACTACTAGGAATGGTGAGAAAGTCATAATGCCATTTGGGGTTCCTCTATTAACTAATCTGGGGTCACCAAAAAGACCTCAAACAGCATCCTGCTCCTTGCCCATTATAACCCTAGGAATGCTTTCCAATTCCATTTCCTTTCATCCATCGACTCCCTCCCCAGGCCCTGCTCTCCTATGTTTGTGGTTTGCCAGGGGGTTGGACCATATTCTCATAGACACAATTTTCTAATTCTTCAGACTCCTGCTTAAGAAAAGGTCTGGAACCCTGAGGCCTCTGAGGATTCCTGAGTGAGTCCTACAGATCTGGAAACTTATTCTTTGAAGTCAGGCTAAAGGCAAAGGAGCTAGACTGGCAGTAACATTAACCCAAAATCACCAGCTAAATTTACTACATTATTTACTGCTCATATGGGTGGCCATCTGCCGATAGAAGATAATCATTAAAAATGATCAAAGAAAGAAAAATGGTATTTTACATCTTAGGTTCCCCATCTGGCTGAAAGTATTAATTTTTTTACCCTCACATTTAGAACTAAAAGAGGGAGAGAGTGTGTATGTATACATATATACACCTATGTAAACACACACATACATACTTGAGTTTTTAACATATTTGTGGAAAGATACTTAAAGTTCACTTATTTCTTTTATTGTATAAATCAATAGAAACCCACTCTTCAAGTTTAAACTGTTTAAACTCTTCAAATATTAAATTGTTAAACTGAGGCATTTACACTTAGATAAATACATGTATACATGTTTGGATATGGAGAGGTATCATTTGCCAACTTTGTTTCAGTGCTTTCACAGCAGATGAGGTTTTTAGTATACTTTTAAAGATAAAGATTGGAATATACCAGTGTTTACAGCAGAATTATTCACAAGAGCCAAAAGGTGGAAATGACTGAAGTGTCCATTGACAGGTGGATGGAAAAGAAAACAGAAATACAATAGAGTATTTTTTAGCCTTAAGAAAGAAGGAAACGCTGTCACATGCTACAACATGGATGAACCTTGAGGATATTATGCTAAGTGAAATAATCCAACCGCAAAAGGACAAACACTGTATGCTTCCACTTATATGAGGTAGCTAGAATACTCAGCTTCATGGAGACACAAAGTGGTCACCAGGAGCTGGGAGGAGGGAGGAATAGGGAGTTACTGTTTAATAGGCACAGAGTTTCAGTTTGGGGGTGATGAAAAAGTTCTGGAGTTGGAAGACGGCAATCTCCATATAGAGCAACCACTGCCATCTTTCAACTCTAGAACTTTTTCATATATATATATTCAATAGCATGAATGTACTCAGTACCATTGAACTGTACACTTAGAAATGGTTAAAATGGTAAATTTTATGTTACGTATATTTTACCACAACTTTTTTTAAAGATAAAGATTAGGAAAAAGGATCAGAGTACAAGAGTAGCTTCCCCTCTCCTCCTCCTCTCTCACATACCCTCTGAGAGCACATACTAGAATTCTCGGTTCTGTGGTCCCAAGACAGTTCAGATGGTGCCTTATACATAGCTATACTTCCCACTGCTCTAAATACAGTGATTTGCAGCTGGCAGGGATTCATTAAGCATTTGCACTGAAAAGGAAAAAAACACAGGTAATGAACAGTTGGAAAGATTTTTTTTTTTTTTTTAAGAACAGAGCTGGAAATACAGGGTATAAAATGTTCTGACAAATGAGCTAGAATGTTGGCAGATTGGAAATCAACAAGTCTTGGTCTTTAGAGTAACTGAGAATCAATGAAAGGATAGAAAACTTTTTCTTTAATAACAACTTCTATTATAATAGGAAGAAAAAGAATTCAAGCATGTAGAAATGAAATAAGCTTGAGTTAATTTTTTAAATAAACTAGAACAAGAGATCAAGAAATGAGCTATCAAGAAGGAACTGGCAACTCTTTTACCTGGAAACTCTGATTACATAACAGTATATTTTTACATCATATTGATTGTCCATTCAGAGGAGGCTAGAGTGTCCCAGAACATGGGGCACCTATTTTCTCATATGTGAGCACAGGTAGAAATGACGCCAACAATTCCTTCTTAGAAAAAGACAGCACGTTACAAATACAAATGCACTCTGTGGCTCAACAGGGTATAAAGAGGTTAAATTTAAAAATCCTAAAGCAGCACCTTTGGCCTAAAGCAATTTTACAGAACAATCACTAAGATGATAATCTCTCTATAATTTCTTCCCTACCGCTATGGCTGGTTTCAACTTGACTGTTGCAAACAGGACAATCCATTGTGCCTTTTTAAAAATCTGCCTCTCGTCATTCTATCTCACACTCACTTCCTTTCTGGTCTAATTCCTTACTGTGATGACTCATAGAGTTCTATTAATTCAGCACCACACTTTGACCCCTGGAGACCCACATCTAAGACTGAACTTATTTCTACCCTGTTAAGATGTTATCCTAGGCGGAGGCCACCAAGGGGAGCAGGTAAGATATGCCTGCTGGGCTATAGACATGGGAAAGGAGATGAGAATTCCACCTGCTTTTCATCAAACTTCATCTTTTTTAATTAAGTTAATTAACCCAGAAATTCTGGGTTATTATCTCAGGCAGCTTGCCTGAGCCCCAAGTATCTGGACTAAACTGTCCCCAGGTGCTGCTACCCAGTTGGGAAAAAGGGTCTCTGACTGTCCTGGGCCACGGATATTGAACTTCTCTTAAGAAAAGATTAGGGCAAAGTAAGGTTTCTTAACCTCAGCATTATTGAAATCAAGCAAAGGCCACTCTTAGAGGCCTGCCAGTCTCCCTCCCAGCATGAAAATAAAGAGAAATTTAAGGTCCTTCAAGGGAAATTCCAGGTACTTAACTAGCCCTGCAACCAGCAGTTAGGGAAGTGAATGAATAATTCACTAAGCAAGAAGGCAATAATAGTTTAAACAAGTCATCCAAGTAAGTTACATTCAAAAGATGTTTGGCTATCTATAGAAACTAAAAATCACACCTTGACATATGTCCTTGAGTTGTTTTCAAGAAACCTGGACCCCATCAGATTAAAATGCTGGCTACTGTGGTGAAGACCTCAAATAAGGGGGACCTGAGGACTGAACGCCGACCACCATTATTTGTTCTAGATTTCTTCCCGAGGGGCCTAGAGAGGGCCAACGTCTACAGGCCAACCCTTAACATCCCTTTCTGTTGACCCCAAGTTTTTAGACAAAGCCTTGCTTTTTTTAACTAATTGCAAAAAAAAAAAAAAAGAATATGACCTGTAAGACCTCATTTCAAGATATCCCACCTTTCAGGGCCAAACCAATGTATAACTTCATGTATTGATTTATGATTTTGCCTGTAATTTCTGCTTTCCTGAAATGTACCCCGCCTTTAAAAATTCTTGCTTTGTAAGCCACTGAAGAGTTCAGTCCTTAAGCATTATCCGCATGATTCTCCTTGCTTGGCACCTTAAAATAAATGCCTCACTTCTCACTGCAAATCTCAGTATCAGTGCTTGGCTTCTTTTGCATGATGGGAGAGAGGACCCAATTTCAGTTTGGTAACATTACTGACATCCTGAACCAGATAACACATTATGGGAGTCTGTGTGTTGGAGGTTGTTTAACAGCATCCTTGATCTCTACCCACTAGATACCAGTAGCATCCCCTAGATGTACAACCAAAAATGTATCCAGACATTGCTAAAAGTGCCCCCTGGGGAGCAAAATTGCCCCAGCTGGGAACCACCTGTCTACTACCATCAGAACCTTATATCTGGATGTTCTTCCCATAGCCCACCCACCACTATTCCAGAGAACATGTAGTTATATCCAGAAGGGGCCAACAGCAGACAGCTGAGCAGAACTCAAGTTAGAAATATTAAGAATCTGTCCATGAGGAAGCCACCTGGCCTCCACTTCAGTCCCTAAGCTAAAAGAAGAGAATAAGAAGTATTTGCAACACCCATCTCTTGATTACACAGGGCCTGCACTTCACTAGTCGCCATCTCTCTCACCCTCTTCTTTGCCAGCATGTGAGCAGCAAGGAGACAGCTCTCTGCAGGGAGTAGTGGCCCTATCAGGACCTGGCCTGCACCAATGGGACAGAAGCTCTGTATTGTAGTCCAGCCTTGCAACGCACTGGTGATTAGACTTTGGGCAAGTCACTTAATTTTGCTAGATTTCTTTTTCCTCCGCTGTAAAGTGAAAGAGCCAGTCATAGCCCTTGTCTGAGGTTGCTTCTAGGTCTAAAGTACTGCTGCTATTTTAGGAATGAGGTGCTTAGGGAGGGTAAAGGAAAGAAGAGAGCAGATGAAGGCAGAGGAACCAAAGAAAGCAATGGAATACTCTTAGGTAGCTGCTTGGTGTGCACAAGGGAGAGCATGAGCTAGGTTTTTAAGACAAGTCAAGGAGTTCAAGCCCATTGGCAATAATCAAATACAACTGCTAGGACATAAGGAAGGAAACATTTATATGAGGGAGCTTATATTTTTCAGTACTCCCTACATCTTTATCCATCATAATTTGTTTTTCTGTTCAGATTTGATACCACTCTCTTCTATTTGCATTATCTTTCCCTCATTTTACGACCATATTTCCCTTTCTCCCTATTCTTTTCTCAGCTCCCTTAACTTATTTTAATGGATTATAATGATTCTGTCTCTGTGGCTTTCTTGCTTACTTGCACTCTCTCTCTTCCCCTCCTTCCTTTTCTTCCTCTCCCTCCCTCTTTGTCTTTTTCTCTTTCTCCCTCTCTCTCTCTCTGACCTTCTTCACCATAAGAAGGAAGTAGGTCACCAGCCACAGCCCTAGATTCTATCTCCTCATAAAATTCAAGTCTATAGAAGGAAAGACAAGCTGTGTTCTGAAGGATAATGCTTCCACATGTAATACAAGGGGTTATACAGGTGCCCAAGCCACATGCTAAGTTCCTGCTTTACAATATGAATTGATAACACCAATGAAAGGAGCCATTTTATTCCTTTCAGAGAACTCAAGTTATGACCACATTGACTTGACAAGTGACCATCATTAACCTCAGGTGAGGAACTCCTAGTAAGGCAAAGGCACTGACTTATTTGCAAGGCAACTGTATCTGAAACAACCAGACAATAGTATAGAGATGGGCATAAACATCTTAGACAACCCCAGCATGGGCCTGCCTATGTTAAGCAGAGTATCTTGGCTGAGCTGGCACCTAGCAAATTGGGTGAAGGCCATAGGTTCCTTATGAAATACTGTATCACAGCTGTGCCAGGCAAATGACTTTCCAAAGTAACACACTGTACTGGGCCTGCTACCTGACATGTAAAGACCAGGAACGAAAGTTTCAGGGTTCTCTCACAGCCAATTCAACCCTCACTTTGCCTTCCATCCTTCCCACACTGGTGGGCCAGAAATGTTATCACTTGCTATTTAGGAAGAAGACACAGTCTCTAAAGGAGAGCTCATTAGAATGCTGGACATGAAGGAGGGTAAATCACCAACTAGATTTACTCTAAATGAGTCAAATCAAATGGAACATGAACAAAACCTCTAATCAGTCACAATCAAATCAAAAGAGACTTCCTGGAGAGTAACAGCCAGATGGGAAGTTAATGTTGTTCAGACCATTAACATTCCACTAATGCTCACTGCTTTCTTAACAAGCAAATGGAACCAGGTTTGGTAGAAGAAAAATGCAGGCATATACACTTAAAAAAAACACAATGACTTCATGTAGAAACAGGTGACTGCTGAAGACATTTACCTAAGAAGTCCCTTTCCTTGACCACCCTGACCCACACCCAGTAGCCCAGCTTTCCCTTTGGCGTTTTTTGGGAAGAGTTTTATTGAGATATAATTCACATACCATTCAATCAATCCATTTCAAGTGTACAATTCAATGGTTTTAGTATAGTCACAGAGTTGTGCTGCAACCATCACCACAACCAATTTAAGAAAATTTTCATCACCCCACAGAGAACTCTTACCATGGACTGAATATTTGTGTCTCCACAAAATTCCTGTGTTGGAACCTCGATCCTCGTGATGTATTTGGAGATGGAGTCCTTGGGGGTGATTAGGTCACATGGATGGAACACACATGATGGACTGGTGCCCTTATAAGAAGAAACAGCGGCCGGGCTCGGTGGCTCAGCCTATAATCCCAGCACTTTGGGAGGCCGAGATGAGTGGATTACCTGAGTCCATGGGTTTGAAACCCACCTGGGCAAATTGGTGACACCTCATCTCTATAATTAAAAAAAAAAAAAAAAATTAGCCAGGCATGGTAGTGCACGCCTGTAGTTCTGGCTACTTGGAATGCTGAGGCAGAAGGATCACTGAGTCCAGCAAGTCAAGGCTGCGGTGGCCGGCAGCATGCCACCACACTCCAGACTGGGCGAAAGAGTGAGACTCCAACTCAAAAAAAAAAAAAAGAGAGTGAAGAAGAGACAGGAGAGAGCTTGCGTTCTTGCTCTCTGCTCTCTGTTATGTGAGGTTCAAGAAGATAATTGTTTGCAAAATGGAAGGAGGGCCTTCATCAAGAACTCTACCATGCTGGTATCCTGATCTAGGACTTCCAGCCTCCAGAATTGTGAAAAAGAAATTTTTGTCGTTTAAGCCATCCATCTATAGTAATTTGTTATAGCAGCTTGAACAAACTAAAACAATTTTGTTCCCTTTAGCAGCCACTCCTCAATCCCTTCAGCGCCCCCAAACTTGGCAACCATGAATCCACTTTCTGTCTTTGTAGATTTGCCTACAGTGGACTTTACTTATAAATGGAAACATATTATACATATATAATATGAATTTTTTGTGTGACTGGCTTCTTTCACTTAGAATGTTTTCAAAGTTCACTCATATTGCAGCACATATCATCACAGAGCCTCCTCCCACTTATGACAAGGTTACCTCCTGTTGAAAATATCATAAATTGAAAATTCATTTAACATACCTAACCTACCAAACATCATAGCTTAGCCTAGATTACCTTTAACATGCTCAGAACATTTATGGTAGCCTACAGTTGGGCAAAATCATGTAACCCACAGCCTATTTTATGATAAAGCTTTGAATATCTCATGTAACTTTTTGAATACTGTATTAAACTTATAGTCACTTCCCTGGTGACTGATGATATTGAGCATCTTTTCATGTGATTATTTGCCACTGGTATGTCTTCCTTAGAGAGATGTTTATTTATACCCTTTGCCTATTTTGACATGTCTTTTTATTATTGAGTTGTAAGAGTTCTTTATATATCCTAGATACAAGTCTCTTATCAGTTATATAATTTGCAAATATTTTCTCCCATTCTATGGGTTGTTGTCTCACTTTCTTGATAGTGTCTTTTAAAGTACAGCAGTTTTTAATTTTTATGAGGTCCAAATTATCCATTTTTTCTTTGTTTACTTGGGTTTTGGTGTCACGTTTTAAGATCAACTTCTTTTTAAGCAAGCTTTTCCCACCTTGTGTCTCTCAGTCTTGGGCATTGATTCTTTTCCACTTTAGCAGCAGGGTCTCTCCTAGGCCTGACTCACTTATGGAGACATGGCAGACCACACAGCCCACAGGCAGTGTGAGACATGAATGGATTTTCACACCCCACTGAATCCTGCTGTTCTCTGATTATCACTTTGATTATTACTGAACACTCATAGGTCTAGGTAAGGCTTTTATGCTTCTGGAGGCTTTCAGAGTTATTAATGAAACCTTAAAATAGCTTTGAAGGCTATGAAGAAAGGTGATTTCCCCCCTGATTCTGAGATAAGAAGACAATTAAGAAGTTATTGCCAAGACAAATAACTTCCTTCAGAGGAACTCTAGTCTCTGAAATTCCCTCACTTTGGCCACTTAGGCAAAAAGAGACAGAAATCAGGCAAAGTGTGACAAAGAGGAGTCAAGGCACACAGCAGGTGAGGACCGACTAAAGCTCAATATTTACATATCATTGCTCACCTGAATTACTATAATCATCTCCTAACATGGTTTCTCCTCACCACCATGCCCTCTGACTACACACCATGCTGCAGCCAGAGGGCTCTTATTTAAAAATCTGCTTATATCAATTGGCTCATCAATACATGCAGGACTTCTCCAAAATTTGAAATTTTCAGAAATGTTATATCCCCAAATGCTTCTTCAGTCCATTTCCTCCAATTATATCTCATGCTTCATACATATTCAAGTCTCCTCAAATTTCTCCCACTTTACCAAAACCATTTGAACATGGAAACTTCCTTCACTCTGCAATGTACTTCTTCTTCTCCACATAGCAGACTCCTACTCACACGTGAAGGCCCAGACAATGTGGGCCCCTAGTGAAGCCTTCCCAGTTTTGCCAGACAATGAATAGACTCTGCCTGTATGGCACCCTTGGCATTTTCTTCATAGTTCTATCATTATTATAACCCAGATGACAACTGGAATCACACCCCCTTTATGCTCCAGTTACCACTGACTCACACAATGATTCCACATCCTGTGACAAATTCAGTTCCCATCCAAGATTTCTGAAATCCCTAGAAGGTAAGGGGATAGTGGTGATTACCCTATGGACACTGTTACCTGTGACTTTCTTTCTTTACTGAGTTCTTGTTCTCTGCTGTCTAGTGGCTATTCCTTACTTCCACAAACATGGACCCTAATTCCTTATACTGACTTCCACTGAATACTCTGCTAGGCAGCCTCTATGACAGCCCCCATTGATACCTGCCTACTAGTATCCCTGGACTTGTACAATCCTTTCCTCATGCGTAATGTGCTTGTAACCAATAGAATATGGCAACATCGAGGGTTGTCACTTTCCTGGTCGGTACTTTTGTCCTGCTTGCAGACTTCCTCTGGCAGGCTGGACGACTGCGTAGTAAGGAACTTAGAGTAGTCTTCTGCCAACAGCCAGCAAGGAACTGAATTGAATCCTGTCACGATCTATGTGAATGAGCTAAGAAGCAGATATTACCCCACTCAAGTCTTCGGATGAGACCCCAGCACTAGTTGACACCTTGACTGTAGCATTGTGACTGCAGCCATGACGTTGTGTAGTTAATTGTTTATATGACTGTCTCCCCCACCAGACTGAGTTTTTCAGGGAAAATGACTGAGTTTTATTCACTTTTATAGCCTCAGTACATGGTAAAAGGTTCAGCCAAGATTCAGGATGGGCACAGCATATCACACCTGTATTCCCAGCTTTAAGAGGCTGAAGTAGGAAGATCACTTGAGCCCAGGAGTCCAAGACCAACCTGGGAAACATAGCAAAACCTCATCTCTACAAAAAGTTAGCCAGGCATGATGGCACACACCTGTTGTCCCAGTTAATCGGGAAGCTGAGGTGGAAGGATTGCCTGAGTCAAGGAAGTTGAGGCTGTGGTAAGCCATGATCATGCCACTGCACTTCAGCCTAGGTGGCAGAGCTATATCTTTACTCAAAAAAAAAGAAAAAAGAAAAAAGTCAGGATTCAGCAAATGTTTACTGAATGCTTATTCATTTCATACCATTACACTAAACATTTTAAAATTAATTATTAATGTATTGTTAATTCACAGGAGAACCACTGCTGGACGATAAATAAAACTATCCTATATTGAGATTTTTCAAGTATTTCAAATAAGTAAAACTCTTTTGAATAAGTTCTAGAGAAATTATTGTTCTGATAAATCCAATGATCCAGCATGCTATGAGGCTCAAAATGTATTAAGTAACTACTCTTAAAAAGTATATGATCCATATTGCTAGATATTCTGCAACTTGCAGCAAGGGGTTAGGGAGCAGTGTATGTTAGATTTTCAACTTAGAAAACAATTGCCCAGGAATTCCAATCCTAGAAATTTATCATAAGAAAATAAAATATCAGCATCAACATTTTTAAAAGTAAGAAAATGGACGACCAAATATCCAACAACTGGGGCAGGTTAAGAAAATCGCACATTGTATTAACAGTGATTAACTGATCTTACTAACTAGAAAAGATGTCTAACAATATAGTCATATCTGAAAAGAACAAGTAAGCAAAACAATATATAAATTTTTATAAAGATGCATTTGCCGATATCTATGTATACATATACATAAAAAAATGGAAAGATATGCACCAAAATGTTAATAAATAGCAGTTGTCATAGGTGATCTTTATGCTTTTGTTTCTCAAATGTTTTGCAATGAGCTTTGTTTTAATCAAAAATATTTAAAACTGTTTTAAAACAGAAGAAAGCATTCTTTACTATTACACTAACTTAGCAAACATGGATTACCAATTGAATATTTACTATATTAATATTCTGGAATGTAAAAACACCTCATATATTCTATCACATGTTACTTTTTAAGAACAACTTTAGGCCAGGTGCAGTGACTCACACCTCTAATCCTAGCACTTTGGGAGGCTGAGGTGAGAGGATTGCTTGAGTCCAGGAGTTTGAGACCAGTCTAAGGCAACATATGAGACCTTGTCCCTACAAAAAATTGAAAAAAAAATTAGTCGGGCATGGTGGCGATTGTCTGTAGTCCCAGCTACTTGAGAGGCTGAGGGAAAGGATCTCCTCAACCAGGAAGTCGAGGCTTGTGGTGAGCCATGATAGCACCACTGCACTCCAGTCTGAGCGACCGAGTGAGACTCCGACTCAAAAAAAAAAAATTTAT